>NC_069504.1:837757282-837844782 GCF_027579735.1 Bombina bombina | reverse complement strand
GGGCCACATTGGGACAAGCTTGCATGAGGGGTGGTATGAACCTGAGGTATGCAGGTGCGGATGCAGTATCAGAGGCCGAAGGGCCTGAGGGGTCATATGGTAGATTGGAGACTGGACGGAGATATGAACCACACATGGGGTGGGGACATGCGGGGATAACGCATGCCTATGAGGGAGTTTCTCAGTTTAGGGCTGGGGGATTTGTGAGACCGAGTGAGGCGACAAATGATACGCAGTATGAGAGGGCGCAGATGCATAGAGGGGGCCAGTCTCATGGTGGTGTGGATGAGGATATGATCAGGAGAGCTGTTGAGGCAGCGTTGCATGCGAGAGATGCTGTGAGGCCCCTGCCTGGGTTTAGTGGTCACGCCCGGGAGGGGGCGGCGCAGGAGGTGATTATCAGGGATGCTGTGGCTAATGTTCTGGGTATGTCAGCTGGGGGGAGACAGGGGCAGGGGAGAGAGGGTGTTTCAACTGTTGCCCCTCTCACAGACCGGAGTACCCCCCAAGTTGTTTTGTCTCAACAGGTTCCATCAAGCACAGCAGAGATGGCAGCGAGCTCGAGCAGCGCCCTGACAGTAGCAGGGACTAGTGGCATCCAGAGCTCTGCAAGTCCAGCGACCCCTTCTGCAGCAGGGATACCAGGCGAGGGTGAGTGCCACGCACCAGACATCATACACACTGACACGGGGTCTTCCACAAGTGGGTCAGGATCAGATAGCGGGGAGGATCTTGGTTTAGTGGGGAAGGGTCAGCGCAGGATGTTTAGGTGGATAAAGAAGATGGCGTCTGCTAGAGCGAAGGACAAGGCGGGCGCTACGTCCCAGACACTTGAGCTGCAGGGAACGCAAGCTTTAGGGGGCGCTGTTACGCCAGTGGGACCAGTGCCACGCAAAGTGGCTGCACAGGGTGACACTTACCCGTGTTTGGTACACTCGCTATATGGCCATTTGAAAGCGAAGGTAGTTAAAAAGATTCAAGAGGGAAAATACGTTAATGTATTCGAGCTCTCTCTGGATGCATTTAGAGCCAAAGAAAGGGCGGCGGATGGCTCGGGCCCAAAGAAAGTGCGTAGGCCGGAGACGTACGAGGAATGGCTTAAATGCTTCCGCGTACTGGCTGCGTGCTATGTCGACAGGTGGCCGTTGCAGGGGCATAACCTGTTTAAGTACCAGGATACCATAGAGGATATCCGTACGAGATTCAAGGAAGGCGCATGGCGTGAATACGACATGGCCTTTAGGAGAAAGATGGTAGGTAACCCTCTGCTGCATTTTGGAACACAGGATATGCACTTGTGGTCCAAATTAGGATTGGAGGGCAGTTCTCCCTCCCCAGTGGCGTCACGTCAAGCCCCGCTGCGCCTAGGGGCACGGCTGGGCAGGAAAGGGAGGGAGTGCTGGAAATACCAGGATAAGCAGTGTGACAGGGGGAGCAGCTGCTCCTTTCGTCACATCTGCAAGTTCTGTGCAGGGCCTCACCCAGGCGCCGATTGTGGAAAACGAAAGGACCAGGGACAGCCCAGAATTACGCCTAAGTCGGGAGTTGCAGTCAAGGGCACCAACTCCGCTTAGGTTGCGGGCCATGCTGATATGGCTGGCGAACTACCCCGACACAGGGGCAGCTGAGCTGCTGAGGTCGGGGTTGGAAGGGGGTTTCCGGATACCGGTCAGGGGTCGGGTTGCGGGTTCTTCAGTGCACAGGAACTTGAAAACGGCCTATGAATTCCCGCACGTAGTTAGGGAAAAGTTGGCAAAGGAGGTGGCGCTGGGCAGGGTGTCGGGGCCATTCTCCACCTGCCCGATGGCGGATCTGGTGATCTCCCCATTGGGTGTGGTACCCAAGAAAGAGGAAGGGAAGTTCAGGTTAATACATCACCTTTCTTTCCCAAAAGGGGCGTCAGTCAACGACGCTATTGACCCAGAGTTGAGTTCGGTGCACTATCAATCGTTCGATCGTGCGCTGGACGTGGTCAGGGCATGCGGTCCGGGGGCATTGTTGGCGAAGCTAGACATTGAGTCGGCTTTCCGCCTGCTGCCACTGCACCCTTCGGCATTCAGACTAATGGGCATGAAGTTCGAAGGGGAATATTATGTGGACAGGTGTTTGCCGATGGGCTGCTCATTGTCCTGTTCCCTGTTTGAGTGTTTTAGTTCTTTCCTGCATTGGGTAGTGTACAAGGCGTCAAGTGGGGGAGCGGTGGCCCACTACTTGGACGATTTCTTGTTGGTAGGGAGATCTGGTTCCACGGAGTGTGAACAGCTCATGGAAGTTATGCAGGATATGATGTCGCGTTTTGGAGTGCCGCTCGCGGACGACAAAACGCAGGGGCCGTGTACATGTCTCACATTTCTAGGTATCGAAATAGATACAGTGCAGGCGGAATGTAGGCTGCCCATGGACAAGGTTGTCCGGATGCTTGGTGCAGTACGAAGGATTAGAGGGGCGAGCAAGGTTGCGATAAAAGAGGTGCAGTCGCTGCTGGGCCTTCTGAATTTTGCGGGTAGGGTCATCCCGATGGGAAGAGCATTTAACCGTCGATTGGAGGGACTTTTGAAGGGCCCTGCCGGTCTAGCAAAATGGACGAGCATTACGACGGATGTGAGGGAGGACCTGGAGATATGGGAAAAATTCCTAATGAATTTTAACGGTGTGTGCCTATGGAGGGGTAGGAAAGTACCCAACAAGGCAATAAACTTGTACACGGATGCAGCGGGGGGTTTCGGGTACGGAGCGTACCTGGACGGAGAATGGAGCGCGGCTCCATGGCCGAGGGGCTGGATAGATGCAGGTTTCACCAAAAACTTGACGCTGTTGGAACTATTCCCGATAGTGGTTGCTGTGGAGATTTGGGGGGATAGACTGGCTAATAAATCGGTTGTGTTCTGGACGGACAACATGAGTGTGGTGTACGCCATTAACAGGCTGTCCGCGTCATCGCCAGCGGTTGTGTGTTGCTTGCGTCACCTGGTGTTGCGATGCCTGCAGTTCAATATACATTTTACCGCCAAACACGTCCCGGGAGTGCAGAACATTATTGCAGATGCACTCTCTCGATTTAAATGGGAGCAGTTTAGGGCAGCGGCACCCATGGCGGCGGAGGAGGGGTTAACATGCCCATCTTCTCTTTGGCAGCTGGTGAAGGTTGGATGAGCATCCTAGCCTTGGTGAAGGCATCCTTGGCGCCAAGGACATGGTCAGCATATAAGAGTCACTGGGACTGCTGGGAGGCGTTCTGTCAACGCGGAGGTGTACAGGTACATAGGGCTTCTAGGGTGCTGGTGTTGGAATGGTTGGCTTTACTGCGGAAAGAAGGGGTCAGTAAGGCCGGCGCGAGTAGTAGGCTATCGGCACTGGCCTTCTTTAACAAGGCGCTTGGCTTTGAGGACCATTCCGGAACCTTCCTAGTAAGGAAGGTGTTGAAGGGGTGGGGCAGGTTGGCCCCCCGTCAGAAAGATCGGAGGGAGCCCATTACACGGGAGAGATTGAAGGCGTTAGCGAAGGGTGTAGCAAAGGTTTGCACATCCAAATACGAGCAGCTTCTTTTCCGAACGGCATTTGCATTGGCGTTTGCGGGAGCCCTCAGGGTGGGGGAGCTTGTGGCGTCTGCAAAGGATAAAGGTCGAGGAGGAGTGCAGTTGGAGCATGTCCGTTTGACGGACGAGGGGCTCCTGTTGTTCGTACCCAGGTCCAAGACGGACCAGGAGGGGGTGGGGGCATGGCTGCCCCTTGAACGTCAGGAGTTTGAGGATTGCTGCCCGGTGGCATGCGTGGAGCAATACCTTAAGGTGAGGCCGGCGGGAGGGCAACTGCTCCTGATACATGAGGACGGTTTGGCCCTCTCGGTTTTTCAATTCCGCCAGGTATTGGCGAAGACGGCAAAGGAGGCCGGGTTGGATCCGTGCAGGATCGCCCCGCACTCGTTTAGAATAGGCGCGGCGACCAGCGCAGCGCAAAAGGGAGTTACGGTGGCGGAGATTAAGCGCTTGGGTAGATGGAAGTCTTCCCAGTACAAGACTTATATTAGACCAGATAAAGGACACTGCTAGAGCACAGACATGTGGGGGGTCCATACTTCCAAAGGGGGGTTTTTTGCTGGGGGGGGACCCAGGTTGTGCAAGGGCGGTTTTTTCATGGTGGTGTTCTCTGTTTTATCAGGTGTTGTGAATGCGAAAGCACCTCCGGTTCGTGTATGGATGGTAGGCCATTCATACATCCACTGGGCTCATCTCAGGGCGTTGCGATCGCCGGAAGGTCAGCAACTTGGATTCCCAACGTCCAAGGCAAGCTTTCGGTGGTTAGGGCGCAGGGGACTGTCGTGGGCTGATTTGCCTGCGCTTTTACAGGAGGCACACAAAAGGTGGGGGCGGCCTAATGTCTTAGTGCTGCACCTCGGGGGAAATGACTTGGGGGCAATGCCCGCGCTGGATTTGATCAGAAGAATGACAGCGGATGTGCAATGGATGCACACTTGGTTGCAGGGTGTGACTTTGGGGTGGTCAAATGTAGTTGCTCGACTGCAATGGCGGCACATTGTCACACAGAGGGCTGCATATAATGTGCGCAAAAAGGTGAATAGGGAGATGGGAAGAGCGGTCACGGGCATTGGGGGTTTCGTGGTCAGGCACGAAAGCATAACGGCCGACAAAAGGGACCTATTTAGGCCTGATGGAGTCCACCTTACGGACGTAGGGTTGGATATGTTCCTAAGGGACATCAGGGGAGCCTTGTTGGGGATTATTCATTAAGGTATGGGTTGAAATTGTTGTATCTGCATTCTGTTGAATTCGTTATGTTGTTATGGTTATGCTAGTTAAAGTGTGGTTTAGTACTGGGTTCCTGTTGGTTGGTTTGGCGGCAAGAGGTCGCCTGGCTCTTGTGGCGGGTGGTCAATGCCCTGGGGAGCGGGCACAAGGAGAGAAGAGTGACGGTCCTGGAAAAAGGGAGGGGTTATGCCTGCCAGGCGCCGGCCTGGGGGTCCTCTCCCTCGCAATTGGACCGAAGACCTCTGAACATCACAGCTCTCTCTGAGTGCCATGGGGCGTGACAGCCGGGTGTCACGCTGCAGGTATCGAAAGGGGCCTTGACCATCTGCTAATAGGGGCTAGGTTAGGGTGAGATGCCGCCAACGTTGAGGATTACGAACTTGTTGCCAAGTTTCGTTGATAGGTTGATCAAGTGCCTAAGGGTAATTTGAATGACTCTTAGGCACAAGTTAAAGCGTTTATTTAATAAACGTGAACCGTGACCGGTTCTTTCTCCCAAACAAGTGGTGTGGTGTCTTATTTACTAGATAAGGTATTAGACAGTAAGAAGGACGGAATAGATGGTTTAAACCTTATGGTAGTGGAGGGCCCTCTAGTGGGCCTGTAGCAAAATTAAGGGTTTACCAACTTGAAGTCTGGAGTAATGCTAAATGTGTTGTTACAATGTTGCAAGTGGGAAGGAGGTGTCTGTTTTCTTACCTTTATAGGGTCCTGCAACAGTGAGATCAGCCTCTTTCGGTTTCCAGACTTCAAGGAGAAGGTTTCCCCGCCCACCCGTCCCTGGAAGAGGAGATTGGCGGCTACGATGCGGCTGTTAGGGTGAGTTGGCTCGGCAGGGGTGGGTTTAATTGAGCTAGCCTTCAGTAAGACCGAGCCTTTAATGTAGCTAGCCACCCCTGAAGTTGAGTTGTACGATTCGGCTGGCAGGGGGTGCCTTACTGGGCTGGTTGGATATGTCTCAGCAGGCGGGTGGTCAATGCCCTGGGGAGCGGGCACAAGGAGAGAAGAGTGACGGTCCTGGAAAAAGGGAGGGGTTATGCCTGCCAGGCGCCGGCCTGGGGGTCCTCTCCCTCGCAATTGGACCGAAGACCTCTGAACATCACAGCTCTCTCTGAGTGCCATGGGGCGTGACAGCCGGGTGTCACGCTGCAGGTATCGAAAAGGGGCCTTGACCATCTGCTAATAGGGGCTAGGTTAGGGTGAGATGCCGCCAACGTTGAGGATTAAGAACTTGTTGCCAAGTTTCGTGGTTAGGTTGATCAAGTGCCTAAGGGTAATTTGAATGACTCTTAGGCACAAGTTAAAGCGTTTATTTAATAAACGTGAACCGTGACCGGTTCTTTCTCCCAAACAAGTGGTGTGGTGTCTTATTTACTAGATAAGGTATTAGACAGTAAGAAGGACGGAATAGATGGTTTAAACCTTATTTAAGGGGATGTACTAAAAGGAATGACAAGGGTGAATGACAAAATGGAATGCCCATAGACTTCAATGGGATGTAAAATTAAAAGTGTTGAAGCAACAAAACTATGATACATATCAACTAGATATTTAGCAGATATGTTCCCCATGTACAGTAGCACATTCTGAAAGTGAGATTACATCAGATTATAGCTGCTTTCTATGGAATGACAAGGGTGAATGACATAATGGAATGCCCATAGACTATAATGGGATTACATTTAAAAGGGGATGTACTAAAAGGAATGACAAGGGTGAATGACATAAAGGAATGCCCATAGACTTTAATGGGATGTAAAATTAAAAGTGTTAAAGCAAAAAAACTATGAGACATATCAACTAGATATTTACTAGATATGTTCCCCAGGTACAGTAGCACATTCTGAAAGTGAGATTATTTGAGATTATAGCTGCTTTCTATGGAATGAAAAGGGTGAATGACAAGATGGAATGCCCATATACTATAATGGGATTACACTGAAAAGAGCTATAGAAACTAAAATATGAGACATATCAAATAGACATTTACCAGATATGTTCCCCAGGTACAGTAGCATATTCTGAAAGTGAGATTATGTGAGATTATAGCTGCTTTCTATAAAATGACAAGTGTGAATGACTACATGGAATGCCCATAGTTTTTAATAGGATGTGATGTTTCAAATGCTATAGCTATAGGATGTGTTGTATTATACACTTATGCACCTGAGGAAACGGTCACGTACAGACCGAGAAACGTTGTGCCATTAAAGTCTTACATATTTTAAGATTGTAGCCACGAACTTTCTTTTCTACCTTTGGTAATATTTGATTTGCCATTTTACAACCAATATCAAATTTGCCCTGCTGTTTTACTCCTCTTTGGAGTATACTGATTTGAACTGCTATATCCTGGATCGAGTGGATTTTTAGCCAGTCCCTGTTGCAACACTGACTGCAGCCAAGACAAAAAGCGGATCTGAGACCACCAGCGTAGCTACCTTGATTGGCAGTGACGAGCGGTTTCATTACCACAGTGGAGTGGGAGTCAGCTGGACGACTCAGAGGGTCCAGGATGCTTTTGTGACACTTCTCAAGTGTCTGTTATCCTGTGAGTATTTGATTTTACTTACACTGCGTGTCCCATCTCACTGGTAATCGCACTATGTTGGCGCCTTCTTTTATCTCCTTTTCTGTTTAGTATCTACCCCCCCTGGGCCACCAACAGGGATCGTTTGAAGAAGTGCTTGCCTCATGTGATTTGGAGAATAAACCCACTACATTTATAACTTCAAGAACTTTGTTTTTTGGGACGATATCACCATATCATTGTGTCTATTAGTGACCATTGTTTTGCATTTTAATGGTAGTACCCCTTTTATGCTAAGGAGTATATTGATATGACCATATTAATCCACTAGCATTCTATGTTATCTGAGTTTTAACATAGGAATCACTTTAAATTAATTTTATTTTTGCAACCAACACTATTTTGATTGTCTTTTCACAAACACTTTACAATTCATTGTATTAGTGTCAGTAACTTCTTGACCGCTGGCGCACTAATTATATTTTTTATATATAGTTTATGTGAGATTATAGCTGCTTTCTATAAAATGACAAGTGTGAATGACTACATGGAATGCCCATAGTTTTTAATAGGATGTGATGTTTCAAATGCTATAGCAGCAAAACTATGAAGCATATTACATAGATGTTTACCAGATATGTTCCACAAGTGCAGTAGCATATTCTGATTGTGTGGAATTATAGCTGCTTTCTATGGAATATATGTGTATGACAAAATAGACTTCAAGGATGTGAAGTTAAAAGTGTTATAACACATAGTATAAATTAACCCCTGACATCTTGAAATCAGGAGATCTTCATTAGATTTTTACTATAATAATTTTTGACACTATGGGGTCGAATTATCAAGAGCCAAATGGCCCCTGATTCCCCTGTTTCCGTGCGAGACTTCAGTCTTAAAACCGCTGCTCCTTAACTGGTCCGCCGCCTCTTAGTGGCGGACAGCAATCAACACTATCAGATACGATCGGGTTGATTGACACCCTCTGCTAGCAAGCGATTGTCTGCAAATCTGCAGGGGGCGGAATTGCCAAAGCAGTTGACTATGGCTGCTTGTGCAATGCTAAATGCCAACAGTGTATACTGTCGGCATTCAGCGATGTCTGGCAGACATGAAACGCTACAGCATATCATGTCCGCCAGACTTTAATAATTTGTCCCCTATATATTGTATGCATGTATATACAGTATATATATATATATATATATATATATATATATATATATATATATATATATATATATATATATATACATAGTTGTATGCAAAAGTTTAGGCACCCCTGACAATTTTCATTTATAAATAATTAGGTGTTTGGATCAGCAATTTCATTTTAATCTATCAAATAACTGAAGGACACAGTAATATTTCAGTAGTGAAATTATGTTTATTGGATTAACAGAAAATGTGCAATATGCATCTAAACAAAATTAGACAGGTGCATAAATTTGGGCACCCCAACAGAAATATTGCATCAATATTTAGCAGAGCCTCCTTTAGCAGAAATAACAGCCTCTAGACGCTTCCTATAGGCTATAGCCTGTAATGAGTAAAAGAATAAGAGATGAGTATCCAAAAGTAGTATTTAGCAACAATGTGAGTACTAGCACCGTTCATATAGATCACAGGAATAAACAGACAAACTGTTGTACTTCAATTATAGTGCAATAACAGTAATCCACAGGGGTGAGACTTAAAGAAGGCAGAGCTCACAGCAACTTAAAGTAACTTGAACAGGCTGTCAAATACATCTAAACACTGCTGCACCATGCGCAGCCAAAGTGTTAGGGAATAAACAGCAAAACAAGCCAGCACCGTTTTAACGGTGTATATGTATAGACCAGGCTATAAATTTAATCAGTCGCAGTCAATGAGTCTTCACTCACCCCCCGGAAAGAGCAGTCAGTTCCAACAATCTCAGCGGTCATGAAGATTCACCTCCGTCCGTTCGTGGCAGGCGTCTTAGAGCAGCTGTATGGCCGACGCCATTCTCCTCACTCACAGAAACGTCAGGTGACCGGAAGTTGGACAGCCGAAAGTCTCCGTATCGCTGGAAGTGCTTAGTTCACATAAGGCATAGGTGGAAGTGCTGGGGTCATACAAACGAATGGAATTGGTAGGAAGATTATGAGCTGACTCCTATTAGATAGCGGATTCCTGCCCATCCACAAAAAATAATGCAAAAAATAAAGATAATAAGGAAGTCAGAGTCCATAAGCCAAATCCTGGGTAAATAAAATCGCCTTTATTGGAGTAGGTTAAAAAGATCAGAAGATAGGATATACAAAATTATAGCAAAAAAGTCTGACCGGTTTTAGTCAATAGACGTAATCATAGACACAATATAAAACAGCTGATTAAACCTATAAAGGGAGTAAAGCAGCCTAATTGGATAAAAACACCTACTGACTAAGTGCTAGTTATTTTAGGTAAGGAGGGACAAGTACAATTTAACCCTAAAAGTGCCGGAATGAAAATACATAGATTAATAAGCATTAAGCACATAGTTAAAGCAAAACTATATTGACAAATCTCAGTATCCAATATGCAATGCTATGCACCTGTATTTGACAATACTCAGTATACAGTGTACCCTGCTATATTAACCTGAATACAATGTTGTATTATTCACTTTAAGCACACAGTTAAAGCAGTACAATGTTAACAGGTAACAAAAACTCAATGCATTGGTGCTACAAACTGGTGTCTGACAGTTCCCGGTATTCAGCATATCCTGCTATATAAACCTAGATAGAAAGTCACATTGGTCATGTTAAGCACATAGATAAAGCAGAGCAATCCTGACAAATAACAATGTTCAAAATGTCATATAATACGGATTTACATCATGTGTTACACTATTCATGCTAGTAGGTGTGCTCAACAGACATAAAGAAATTAGTAACAATTAAGGTTCAAGTAGGAGACTTACAAAAAAGAAATACCACTGAATCAGCACTATGTAAACTTAAAAGGACATATTCTCACTAGGAACAATTCTCAATATTCAATTTACCATACTGTATGCCCAAGTTGACAATTTTTATAAATATTTCCAATATTCCAAGTATCTATATAGGGTACTATATTATTAGCGGTCAGCACATAGTTAAAGCAGAGCAATATTGACAGACAAAAGATTTCAATATGCCATATAATGCAGTTTAAAGTCATAGATAACACTGCTAGTACTAATAAGTGTGCTTTTCCGGACTAGAAAAATATAATACCCTATAAAGATATAATAGGTTTGCAACAAAAGAAGTTACCCCTCAACCAACATTGTAAAGACTAATTAGGACATACTTTCTCTAGAGCATTTAATCCATCAACATAAATCCCTAGTCTATCAACATAGATAAGAGTTGATTGATGTGGTTACTGCAAGTCAGCTTAAAGTTACGAACCCAGGGGGCGGAGCCAACTATTAATGCAGCTAGACGTGTTTCACTGAAGCTCTGGACCTTCAGATACAAATTAATGGGTTAATCTATATATTCAGAACTCAAACTTCAACTATTTTAAATATGAATGTAAGAGACATCTACCCTCCACTAAAGAAATCTACAGGTGCCTGTTGGAGAGACACTTTCAGAGCCTGAAAGATGATTTAGAGCTACTGCTGTTCTCCCTGATGCCGCCGCCAGCGCACACGGGGCATCGACCCGACAGTAGATAGCAACAACTGCGCTGTGCCAACACTCAAGACCGGGGAAACTTCAGAGATCCCACCTAACAAGTCTGCACCAAACCTTTCGTATTGCGGGTCAGAACGTCCGTCGGATCTTTTCAGAGGGCAGTTTGTGACAGCTGAACTGGAGACTGGGGAGGTGTCGCACAACATCTCCAGCGTACGAGGTGACACAGTGTATGCATTTATGGATGCATGCTATGATCACTTAGCCCCGCTTCAAGAGTTTATTCCTGAGCGTAGAAACGGCATGAAGGGGTATATACAAATTGGCCCTGCAACAGGAGAAGTGTGCACCTTAAAAGGAGACGCAAGTCCAGAGGGCGGAATACTCCTACAGGTACTACATGTCTGCTATATTGAATTTTCACTCCATGCCAAGTTTCAGAAGATGGCTGCAAATTTTCGCCATGTGGCGATCTATAGAGAGCTCTCATGTCTAGAAGGGGACTTCTTAAAATGCCGGATGACACTCCAATCACTGCAACGGCTCTGGTGGAAGACCGGAATTGGTTAGATCCCTAGCCCCTCTCTTTATATAGCAGTATATGCATAGTCCTGATACTCAAGCAGACTGCTGTAGCTTTTTTGGATCCTCTGCCCCAAAATGTTTTACTATATTTATCGTAAATCATTCAGGGACTTGTGTTATTAGCCCAATCTAAAGGCTCACTGAGACTGATCGGTCCCTGCTTCAATCGCCTAGCCTCCAATTCATGGCAACCAGGACTGGTACTAATGAGTCTATAGTTAAGTTTAATATATAAATGTTAGTGATACGTTATTTGTTGAATGTTAATCTATATTGATTGATTATGTGGACTAACGATCATATGTAGTAATACTTCTCTCTACTCCTAAGTTGCTGTGATGTTCTAGACACATATTCCACTCACGCTCGCCATAATCTAGAGCATTATATTCCGTTAGCGTGTAAGTGAATTCTTGTTATATCTTACATCTAAATTAATAGTAGGGTCAGTCAATACATCAACAGAAGTTAGGTTAACTGTATAAGTTGTTGTACTGCATTAATGGTCGAAGGCTAATTTATTTTAAGTATTAATGGGCATATGCAGCACTATTACTTTCTATATTTAAGTTGCAGGACTACCTCAAGCACACAGCTCATTATAAACCTGTATCTGTTCTTTCTGTATTTTATACCTAATCATATAGTATGTGCAGTCAATCCATTAATAAGTTGTTACGCATCTCTTCTTTGACAGATAGAGGGAGGTGTTATCGTACTGTGCCAAATTGAGCTTTATTGCCTCTCCCTATTTATGCATAAAAACATGTTTCCTCTTTCTCCCCCAGCCGGCGGGGGGAGGATGTGGATTTGTTGCGGCAAGTGGTACTAGTTGCTAGTTTTGACTGCCTATCTGTTTGTTATTATATCAAATCATTTATTGAACTGATGTCAGATATATATGTAGATAGTTTAGCTAGATCTACAGCATAATACCCTGTATACACTCATAATTTGGAACACATATCCCTGAAACTGTTTTTCATAAGATGTCTTGCAAGATATATACCGATTATGCTTGAGTTTTCGGTGAACAAGAGTGCAGCACTACTTTACATTACTAGAACATAGGTGCATATACTAGGTAAGCGGCAATAGTTATAGCGCTTTGTTTTGAGTACATGCCCTCACCTACTATACAGAATATATTAGCATATGGTCATTTTTTTTTCTCAACCTTACCTAGACGCCAAGAAAGTATGCTTTCAATGTTATCCTATATCTTTATCTGCATATAATTTATATCCTTGGCTTGACACTTACTAGCTTACTTATAATTAAGACGTCTCATTCAGGATCTTCCAACTTTACATATGCCCACCTTGTGTATTTTTAAATGTTTGTGTCATTGCACATAGTTCATAGCCCTTTAGTAACAGATAAGAGCCTACATGAGCCCAATAGTTCAATATCCCATGGGGATTCCTAGATCATCGCAGTATATATCCTATGCTATACAATGCTACTTTCGTAGATACTACTGCTCTACAGCCTTTAGATTATCATAGGATATTTTATAGAGTGAATGCTATGCTATGCTATATTAGAATTAGAGAATCACTTTCTTATATTCTACTTCCAGTATTGCCACAACCTAGATCTAAGCAAGATGCAACGGGCTGAACACGTACACATAGTGGTGTTCTCCTTTCCCATAGACTCACTAAACAGCTACATAAGGATTGCAACAATTTACTCCTATCACTGTACTCAAAAGTCCAGAGGCCTAAAAGTAATTATTAGTCTAACATCCTAACTGGCTCCGCCCTCCCCCCCTCCCCGTTATCCCACTTAGAGCGGCTCTTACCCGCTGAATCTCCCTTCCCCAAATAACATAAGGCCAACCCCCCCCCCCCTTGCTCCAAACTTTTTAGACTAGCTATCCTAATATATATTTTTCCACTGCAATGTGGGGACCATTTGAATCCTTCATACAATATAAAAAATGAGGTTTCACTATTACCTATACAAAATCTCCACGGACATACTAGCCAAATCTATTCTGGACTTCTACTCTTACTCATAAGTTTCATGTGGATGACTGCTACATCATCTTACATACAGGTGGAATAATAGCAGTATGTATCCCTAGAGTTATTATAGTTCTATTCTTGCACTATGTCTATACGTTAAAAATGTATGTCCTCTCTCAATGTTATTATTGTATATTGGTAATTTCTTATGTACCATTTTGCTCAACCTCAATAAAAAAAATTGTTAAATAAAAAAAAAAAAGTTACGAACCCAGTTATCCCCATCTTCCACCACCTCCCCAAAGTCCACAAAAGCCTGGAAAATGCTAGGGGTAGACCCATTGTTGCGGGCATCGGCTCTGTGTTAGAGCCGTTGCCAAAATGGGTGGATCATTTTCTTCAACCCCTGGTTCCTAGGCTACCGAGTTACATTAGGGACACTACCCAGGCCCTTAGTGTTATGGAGGGGGTGACCTGGGAGGAGGAGTACAGCTGGCTAACAATTGATGTTGTCTCGCTGTACTCCTCCATCCCTCATGAATTTGGTTTGAGAGCAGTTTAATTCTATTTGGATTTATACACCGATTTATCTTCAGGTATGAAGGAGTTGATTGTTTATGCTGTGAAATTTCTTTTGGAACATAATTTTTTTATGTTCCAGGGTGTCTACTACCTCCAGAGACGTGGGACCGCTATGGGGGCGAAGTTTGCCCCCTCTTACGCCAACCTTTTTATGGGTTGGTGGGAGAGGACCCACGTCTATGGAGGTAGAGACACATCTGATACAGGTTACATCATAAAATATATTCGTTACATTGATGAATTGCTCATGATCTGGTCAGCGGACCAGACAAAAGCTGGGGAATTTTTAGAGCTATTAAACTCCAATGACATAGGTATCCAGTTTACCCATGAATGGAAGAAGGATACAATATCCTTTCTTGACATAAGATTGACAAGCTTACCACAAGAGAAAAAGGTTGTGTCATCCCTGTACAGGAAACCCATCTCAGGCAACAGTTTGTTGCATGCCAAAAGCAACCACCCCAGACATGTCTTTAGAGGCATAACAAAGGCCCAATTTATGAGAGTACGGCGTAACTGTACAGAGGATGACACCTACCTTAATGAGAGCAATGATCTTAAGAGGAGATTCAGAGAAAGTGGTTATCCAAGAGGGATGGTTGAGAAAGCACACAATACAATGAGTAAGATGGAAAGATCTAACCTGCTTGTGGACAAAAAGAGGCACAAAATAGGAAATTTGTCTAACAGCCATACAAAACCCAAATTTGTTACCTCCTTTTCAAATCAGTATAGGGAGATCTGTGACATTGTTGACAAAAACCTTGCCCATTTTGATGGGAGATGTCAAATTAAGAGAAAAAATCAAAAGAGGTTGTATGTTTGTAGCCAGACGAGCGGCAACACTGGGCAATATACTTTCGCCGAGTATTCTTAGGGAAGAGAAATCTAACTCATGGCTACACCACAATGGAACATACAGGTGTGGTAAAACAACATGCACCTCTTGTGATCATGTTAGGATCAGCAGAACCTTTAAGTCCAACAGTACTGATGAGATTTTTTCAACTAAGGAGTGCGTTAATTGTTAGGGAGCATTTATCCTATATATCAGGAGAAAGACCATGCTCAGCCCTGTCGAGGCACTTCCTGGAAGTACATCACCAGGATGTGACTAGCTTTAGATGGCAAGCAATAGAACAAATCCCCAAGAAACCAAGAGGTGGGGATAGACTTTCAGTCCTTAGTAGGCAAGAGACCTACTTGATTTTCAAACTTAAAAGTTTGATACCAGTGGGTTTCAATTCTGAACACGATATTATCAGCTATTGGCATAGGTGATTCTTTGTCTCACCCATGATAATTTAAATTTGATTGGCCATTTTGTAAATACTTTTGTAACCTTACTAGCCCGCTTACACTAGGACAAAATAGTGGACCCCAATACCCTTTACATCACTACTGTATGTTGTGGCCATGAACAGTAATGTCTAAATATACTCTGTATTATTCTACTCTCTACGGTTTTCTAAGGATGTAGGATATCTTATTTAAATTACTGTTCTCTATCTACTCTTATCTATGTTGATAGACTAGGGATTTATGTTGATGAATTAAATGCTCTAGAGAAAGTATGTCCTAATTAGTCTTTACAATGTTGGTTGAGGGGTAACGTCTTTTGCTGCAAACCTATTATATCTTTATAGGGTATTAGATTTTTCTAGACCGGAAAAGCACACTTATTAGTACTAGCAGTGTTATCTATGACTTTAAACTGCATTATATGGCATATTGAAATCTTTTGTCTGTCAATATTGCTCTGCTTTAACTATGTGCTGACCGCTAATAATATAGTACCCTATATAGATACTTGGAATATTGGAAATATTTATAAAAATTGTCAACTTGGGCATACAGTATGGTAAATTGAATATTGAGAATTGTTCCTAGTGAGAATATGTCCTTTTAAGTTTACATAGTGCTGATTCAGTGGTATTTCTTTTTTGTAAGTCTCCTACTTGAACCTTAATTGTTACTAATTTCTTTATGTCTGTTGAGCACACCTACTAGCATGAATAGTGTAACACATGATGTAAATCTGTATTATATGACATTTTGAACATTGTTATTTGTCAGGATTGCTCTGCTTTATCTATGTGCTTAACATGACCAATGTGACTTTCTATCTAGGTTTATATAGCAGGATATGCTGAATACCGGGAACTGTCAGACACCAGTTTGTAGCACCAATGCATTGAGTTTTTGTTACCTGTTAACATTGTACTGCTTTAACTGTGTGCTTAAAGTGAATAATACAACATTGTATTCAGGTTAATATAGCAGGGTACACTGTATACTGAGTATTGTCAAATACAGGTGCATAGCATTGCATATTGGATACTGAGATTTGTCAATATAGTTTTGCTTTAACTATGTGCTTAATGCTTATTAATCTATGTATTTTCATTCCGGCACTTTTAGGGTTAAATTGTACTTGTCCCTCCTTACCTAAAATAACTAGCACTTAGTCAGTAGGTGTTTTTATCCAATTAGGCTGCTTTACTCCCTTTATAGGTTTAATCAGCTGTTTTATATTGTGTCTATGATTACGTCTATTGACTAAAACCGGTCAGACTTTTTTGCTATAATTTTGTATATCCTATCTTCTGATCTTTTTAACCTACTCCAATAAAGGCGATTTTATTTACCCAGGATTTGGCTTATGGACTCTGACTTCCTTATTATCTTTATTTTTTGCATTATTTTTTGTGGATGGGCAGGAATCCGCTATCTAATAGGAGTCAGCTCATAATCTTCCTACCAATTCCATTCGTTTGTATGACCCCAGCACTTCCACCTATGCCTTATGTGAACTAAGCACTTCCAGCGATACGGAGACTTTCGGCTGTCCAACTTCCGGTCACCTGACGTTTCTGTGAGTGAGGAGAATGGCGTCGGCCATACAGCTGCTCTAAGACGCCTGCCACGAACGGACGGAGGTGAATCTTCATGACCGGTGAGATTGTTGGAACTGACTGCTCTTTCCGGGGGGTGAGTGAAGACTCATTGACTGCGACTGATTAAATTTATAGCCTGGTCTATACATATACACCGTTAAAACGGTGCTGGCTTGTTTTGCTGTTTATTCCCTAACACTTTGGCTGCGCATGGTGCAGCAGTGTTTAGATGTATTTGACAGCCTGTTCAAGTTACTTTAAGTTGCTGTGAGCTCTGCCTTCTTTAAGTCTCACCCCTGTGGATTACTGTTATTGCACTATAATTGAAGTACAACAGTTTGTCTGTTTATTCCTGTGATCTATATGAACGGTGCTAGTACTCACATTGTTGCTAAATACTACTTTTGGATACTCATCTCTTATTCTTTTACTCATTACAGGCTATAGCCTATAGGAAGCGTCTAGAGGCTGTTATTTCTGCTAAAGGAGGCTCTGCTAAATATTGATGCAATATTTCTGTTGGGGTGCCCAAATTTATGCACCTGTCTAATTTTGTTTAGATGCATATTGCACATTTTCTGTTAATCCAATAAACATAATTTCACTACTGAAATATCACTGTGTCCTTCAGTTATTTGATAGATTAAAATGAAATTGCTGATCCAAACACCTAATTATTTATAAATGAAAATTGTCAGGGGTGCCTAAACTTTTGCATACAACTATGTATATATATATATATATATATATATATATATATACTGTATATACATGCATACAATATATAGGGGACAAATTATTAAAGTCTGGCGGACATGATATGCTGTAGCGTTTCATGTCTGCCAGACATCGCTGAATGCCGACAGTATACACTGTTGGCATTTAGCATTGCACAAGCAGCCATAGTCAACTGCTTTGGCAATTCCGCCCCCTGCAGATTTGCAGACAATCGCCTGCTAGCAGAGGGTGTCAATCAACCCGATCGTATCTGATCGTGTTGATTGCTGTCCGCCACTAAGAGGCGGCGGACCAGTTAAGGAGCAGCGGTTTTAAGACCGCTGCTTCTTAACTGCTGTTTCCCGGGAGCCTGAAGTCTCGCACGGAAACAGGGGAATCAGGGGCCATTTGGCCATTGATAATTCGACCCCATAGTGTCAAAAATTATTATAGTAAAAATCTAATGAAGATCTCCTGATTTCAAGATGTCAGGGGTTAATTTATACTATGTGTTATAACACTTTTAACTTCACATCCTTGAAGTCTATTTTGTCATACACATATATTCCATAGAAAGCAGCTATAATTCCACACAATCAGAATATGCTACTGCACTTGTGGAACATATCTGGTAAACATCTATGTAATATGCTTCATAGTTTTGCTGCTATAGCATTTGAAACATCACATCCTATTAAAAACTATGGGCATTCCATGTAGTCATTCACACTTGTCATTTTATAGAAAGCAGCTATAATCTCACATAATCTCACTTTCAGAATATGCTACTGTACCTGGGGAACATATCTGGTAAATATCTATTTTATATGTATCATAGTTTAGTTTCTATAACACTTAAATATAATCCCATTATAGTCTATGGGCATTCCATTATGTCATTCACCCTTGTCAATCCATAGAAAGCAGCTATAATCTCAAATAATCTCACTTTCAGAATATGACACTGTACCTGGGGAACATATCTGGTAAATGTCTATTTGATATGTCTCATATTTTAGTTTCTATAGCTCTTTTCAATGTAATCCCATTATAGTATATGGGCATTCCATCTTGTCATTCACCCTTTTCATTCCATAGAAAGCAGCTATAATCTCAAATAATCTCAATTTCAGAATGTGCTACTGTACCTGGGGAACATATCTAGTAAATATCTAGTTGATATGTCTCATAGTTTTGTTGCTTGAACACTTTTAATTTTACATCCTATTAAAGTCTTTGGGCATTCCATTTTGTCATTCACCCTTGTCATTCCTTTTAGTACATCCCCAAATTTGAAAGCTTTTCTGGAGGAGAAGAAAAATAAAATTACAGCATTTGCAAGTAAGAAATATGATAATAATTTGCATATCTTTTTGTTTAAATTGGAAATGAAAAAAACTTTATTCTTTATTATCCTATACTATAAAAGGCCAAGTGTGTTTGCCCGAAGCTGTCATACGCAGTAGAGACAGAACGAGGACAAACACAACTGGCCTTAAATCCCTACCTGCTCTTCCTACTGCCGCGAGCAGAAGTAAGCGTGGCCGAGCATGCGCGGGGGCGTAGGCGACCGTAAAGGGGGCGTGGCATATCGTGGAGGCCTGTGAAGGGGCGGATCCTAGCGTGAAGGTCCGTGAAGGGGGTGGGGCCTATTGTGAAGGGGCGTGAAGGGGCGGGGCTGTGAAAGGCCGTGGAAACAGCTCAAACAGCTCAAAAGAGGGGAGAGAGAGGAGAGAGCGATCAAGAGGGGAGAAAGAGAGAGGGGAATCGAGAGAGGGGGAGAGAGAGAGGGGGGAGAGAGAAAGAGGGGAGATGTGGAGAGAAGGGGAGAGAGAGAGGGGGGAGAGAGAAAGAGGGGAGATGTGGAGAGAAAGAGGAGAGAGAGGGGAGAGAGAAAGAGAGAGGGGGAGATAGAGAGAGGGGGGAGAGAGAGAGAGGGGGGGAGAGAGAGAGAGAGAGAGAGAGAGGGAGACAGAGGGGGGAGATAGAGAAAGAGAGAGGAGAGAGAGGGGGAAAGAGAGAGATGAGATAGAGAGGGGAGAGAGAGAGAGAGGGGGGGGGGAAGAGATAGATGAGAGAAAGAGAGAGGGGAGAGAAAGAGAGAGGAGAGAGAGAGAGAGAAAGAGAGAGGGGAGAGAGACAGGAGATAAGAGAGAAGGAGAGAAAGAGAGAGGAGAGAGAGAGAGAGAGAGGGGGAAAGAGAGAGATGAGAGAGAGAGGGGAGAGAAAGAGAGAGGGGAGAGAGAGAGGGGAGAGATAGAGGGGGAGAGAGAGTGAGGGGGGAGAGAGAGAGGTTGAGAGAGGGGAGAGACGGGAGATAGAGAGAGGGGGAGAGAAAGAGAGAGGGGGGAGAGAAAGAGAGAGGGGAGAGAGAAAGAGAGAGGGGAGAGAGAAAGAGAGAGGGGAGAGAGAAAGAGAGAGGGGAGAGAGAAAGAGAGAGGGGAGAGAGAAAGAGAGAGGGGAGAGAGAAAGAGAGAGGGGAGAGAGAGAGGGGAGCGAGAGAGAGGGGAGAGATAGAGGGGAGATAGAGAGAGGGGAGTTGGAGAGAGAGAGAGAGGGGAGTTGGAGAGAGAGAGGGGAGATGGAGAGAGAGAAAGAGAGAGGGGAGATGGATAGAGAGAGGGGAGAGAGGAGATGGATAGAGAGAGGGGAGAGAGAGAAAGAGAGAGGGGAGATAGAAAGAGAGGGGAGAGAGAGAGGAAGAGAGAGAGAGCGCAAAACAAAGAGGGAGAGAGAGCGCAACAGAGAGAGGGAGAGAGAGAGCGCAAAAGAGGGGGGGAGAGAGAGAGAGTGCAAAAGAGAGGGGGAGAGAGAGCGCAAAAGAGAGGGAGAGAGAGAAAGCAAAAGAGAGTGGGAGGGAGAGAACGCAAGGGGTGGGACCACTGTACTGCAAAAAATGGCCCGTGTGAACGGGCTTTAGGACTAGTATTATATATTTGTTTTGTTAAACACATAGTCTTGATAAATCTATCTGCACATGGCATTACCTTTGTATTATCAAGCCTTTTATTGGTGCAATATTATGTTGTTTTATAGTTATTTGTTTTACATAAGCAAAAGGACAAAAAAAAAAAAAAGATTATTTTTTACCATACAACCAGATTGTATATTTATTTTGTTAAACATACAGTCTTGATAAATATGCACATTTCAGGACCTTTTAATTTATTAAGACTTTTAGTGGTGCAATATTATGTTGTTTTACAGTTATTTGCTTTACACAAGCAATGTTATTACAACCCATGCTAATTGCTTTACACAAGCAATGTTATTACAACCCATGCTAATGTGAATTCCTTTTGTCATTGGCTCATCCAATGTGTTCATCTAGCTCCCAGTAGTGGATTGCTAGTCCTGCAGCTAACAATAATAATAATTATGTGCTATAGTTCAGACTTGATGACCAATATGTATGTATCAACTGACAAAACCATATTAAAAGTCTGAAAAAGTTCAACATGTCCATGTTTTAAAATCATTTTCATTGCAAAAGTAATACAAACCTGTTACCAGGTTTATTTGTATTTGTTTAACACTACTATAAAATAAAAACTTAAATATTCTGTTATATTTGACCTTGATGTAATGTTTACTTTCATCCACAATTGCAAAAAACACTTAAAATAGCTAAAACAAAGCAGCATTAGCATGGTTTGTAATAACATTGCTTGTGTAAAGCAAATAACTGTAATACAACATAATATTGCACCACTAAAAGTCTTAATAAAATAAAGGTCCTGAAATGTGCAGATTTATCAAGACTGTATGTTTAGCAAATCAAAGTTCTAATATTGTTTGCTGCATGGTAAAGAATAAACATTTTTTTTTCTTATTGGCTGCATGGTAAAGAACAAACATTTTTTTTTGTCCTTTTGCTTATGTAAAACAAATAACTATAAAACAACATAATATTGCACCAGTAAAAGGCTTGATAATACAAAGTAATGCCATGTGCAGATTTATCAAGACTGTGTATTTAACAAAACAAACAAATATGTTATTTTCTGCATGCATGGTAAAGAATAAACGTTTTTTTCATTTCCAATTAAAAAACAATGCAAATAAAATTATAATCATATTTCTTACCTGCAAATGCTGTAATTTTATTTTTCTTTGCCAGAAAAACTTTAAAATTTGTGATCTGGATTCTGGAGTTAATATTATTAATCAGAGTCTCAATGGAAAGATTAAAATCTCTTAGAAAGGGGTGTTGTAACTTGTTACACTAAAACATAACCCCGCCCCTAAAGGTGTGGAAAAGGCACAAAACAGAAATATCTTCTGATACAGGAGGTAGGAGGGAGTTTATGAGGAGGAAGTACAATGATTCATTGCATGACTGAGGGAGATTGACAGGAAGGTGGTACGGTGTCCATTTTAGGACATCCTTGCTCCCTCCTCAAAAACTCCCTCCTCCATCCTTTAAAACTCCATGCTCCCTCCTGCAAAACTCCCTCCTTTCTCCTCCCTCCCCCAAAACTCCCTCCTCCCTCCTTTAAAACTCCATCCTCCCTCCCCCAAAACTCCCTCCTTTCTCCTCCCTCCCCCAAAACTCCCTACTCCATCCTTTAAAACTCCATGCTCCCTCCTGCAAAACTCCATTGTACCTCAGTTATCAGACATCAGGTGTCAGACATCAGATGTCAGGCATCATGTGTCAGGCATCAGGTATCAGACATCAGGACTCAGGTTTCAGACATCAGGAGTCAGATGTCAGGTATCAGACATCAGGTGTCAGACATCAGGAGTCAGACGTCAGTTGTCAGACATCAGGTATCAGACGTCAGTAATCAGGTGTCAGACATCAGGACTTAGGTGTCAGACATAAGGTGTCAGGAGTCAGACGTCAGGTATCAGACGTCATGTATCAGACGTCAGGTATCAGACATCAGGTATCAGACATCAGGTATCAGACATCAGGTATCAGACATCAGGTTGCAAACATCAGGGGTCAGACATCAGGGGTCAGACATCAGGTGTCAGACATCAGGTGTCAGACGTCAGGTGTCAGACGTCAGGTGTCAGACGTCAGGTGTCAGACGTCAGGCGTCAGACGTCAGGCGTCAGACGTCAGGTGTCAGGCATCAGGTATCAGACGTCAGGCGTCAGGAGTCAGACATCAGGTATCAGACATCAGGTATCAGACATCAGGTGTCAGACATCAGGTGTCAGACATCAGGTGTCAGACATCAGGTGTCAGACATCAGGTATCAGACATCAGGTGTCAGACATCAGGTGTCAGACATCAGGTGTCAGACATCAGGTGTCAGACATCAGGTGTCAGACATCAGGACTCAGGTGTCAGACATCAGGTATCAGACATCAGGACTCAGGTGTCAGACATCAGGTATCAGACAGATGGAGTAGGGAGTTTTGGGGGAGGGAGGAGAAAGGAGGGAGTTTTGCAGGAGGGAGCATGGAGTTTTATAGGAGGGAGGAGGGAGTTTTGGGGGAGGGAGGAGAAAGGAGGGAGTTTTGCAGGAGGGAGCATGGAGTTTTAAAGGATGGAGGAGGGAGTTTTTGAGGAGGGAGCAAGGATGTCCTAAAATGGACAGCGTACTCTTGTTATTTTCTTACAGAAGGATTTATACTATGGGCTCCATTTGTTAAGCAGCACCATCATTTCACGTCCACCTAAAAAGGAAGTTAATTGCTTCATATACTATCTAGCCTGTATATGATATAGGGCAGAAGAAGCAAGTTGTTTGTTTCTTGAGAGTCCTTTTAAAAATTGTGGACAGTGGAATCAAAAAAGTTGCCAGATAACAAACTTGTAGAACCCAAAACAAGGTTCAGGCTCAAGCTTTCTATGTTCTGCATCAGAAGAGAGAAGAAGTCAAGGCTTGTGAGGAATGGAAAACAATTCTTCAGATATGGAGAAAGAAACAATTTTATTCCTAAAACAAAAACCATGGGTTGTTTGGCATTCTCTTATAAAGAAGGTAAAAAAAAAACAATTGTTTAGATTTGCAGTCTCTAGTCTCTTGCTTATAAAATGACAAGTTGTAAGAAGAGACTGAAAAAGAACCAGTTTTCTTTGAGCATATTGTAATGAAAAGCACACTAGCGTTAAAAACAAATAATAAAACACACGTAAACTGAGTTCAGGGACCTATATCACTAGCACTGTGAGCTAGCTCATTGGGAGGAAGCCTGGGCAGGTTAATGCATGGCTAAAAAAATGTGTAGAAAAGAAAGGTTTGGGTCTCCTTTGTAAATATGGGTTTTGCATTAAAGACAAACGCCTAGATTACGAGTCTTGCGGCTTGAGAGGTCCCAACGCTGCTTTTTAACGTGCACTGGTATTACGAGTCTGGCAGGTACAGGTGTACCGCTCACTTTTTTTTCTGCGACTCGAAAATACCGCAAATCCACTTACGCCAATTGCGTATCCTATCTTTTCAATGGGATTTTCCTAACGCCGGTATTACGAGTCTTCCTAAAAGTGAGCGGTACACCCTCTCCTGTCAAGACTCCTACCGCATTTGAAAGTCAGTAGTTAAGAGTTTTATGGGCTAACACCGTAGTATAAAACTCTTAACTAAAGTGCTAAAAAGTACACTAACACCCATAATCTACCTATTAACCCCTAAACCGAGGCCCCCCACATCACAAACACTGAAATAAAAATGTTAACCCCTAATCTGCCGAACCGGACATCACCTCCACTTCAATAAATATATTAACCCCTAAACCACCACACTCCCGCCTTGCAAACACTAGTTAAATATTATTAACCCCTAATCTGCCGTCCCTAACATCACCGACACCTACCTTCATTTATTAACCCCTAATCTGCCGCCCCAACGTCGCCGCCACTATATTAAATGTATTAACCCCTAAATCTAACCCTAACCCTAACACCCCCCTAAGTTAAATATTATTTAAATCTAAATAAAATAACTACAATTAACTGAATTATTCCTATTTAAAACTAAATACTTACCTATAAAATAAACCCTAATATAGCTACAATATTAACTAATAATTACATTGTAGCTACCTTAAGGTTTATTTTTATTTTACAGGCAACTTTGTATTTATTTTAACTAGGTAGAATAGTTATTAAATAGTTATTAACTATTTAATAACTACCTAGTTAAAATAAATACAAAAGTACCTGTAAAATAAAACCTTAGCTAAGTTACTTATGCCTAGATTTAGAGTTCTGCGTTAGGGTTAAAAAGCAGCATTAAGGGGTCCTAATGCTGCTTTTTAATGCCCGCTGGTAAAGGGTCTACCGCTCACTTTCTTTCCGCGACTCGAGGCTACCGCAGATCCCCTTACATCAATTGCGTATCCTATCTTTTCTATGGGATTTGCCTAACGCTGGTATTGCGAGTCTTGGAAGAAGTGAGCGGTAGAGCCTCTACTGACAAGACTCCAACTGCAAAAAAAAGTCTGTAGTTAAGAGTTTTATGGGCTAACGCAGGAACATAAAGCTCTTAACTACTGTGCTATAAAGTACACTAACACCCATAAACTATCTATGAACCCCTAAACTGAGGCCCCCCCACATTGCAAACCCTATAATAATTTTTTTTAACCCCTAATCTCCCGCTCTAGACACCGCCGCAACCTACATTATACCTATGAACCCCTAATCTGCTGTCCCTAACATCGCCGACACCTATATTATATTTATTACCCCCTAATCTACCCCCCCAATGTCGCCACCACCTACCTACACTTATTAACCCCTAATCTGCCGTCCAGACATTGCCGCCACTATAATAAATGTATTAACCCCTAAACTGCCACACTCCCGCCTCGCAAATACTATAATAAATCTTATTACTCCCTAATCTGCCCCCCGCAACGTCGCCGCAACCTACCTACACTTATTAACCCCTAATCTGCCGACCGGACTTCGCCACCACTATAATAAATGTATTAATCCCTAAACCGCCGCACTCCTGCCTCGCAAACACTATAATAAATTGTATTAACCCCTAATCTGCCCTCCCTAACATCTGCCCTCCATTCAGCCAATTGGATTTCCTACCTTAATTCCGATTTGCTGATAGAATCCTATCAGCCAATCGGAATTCGAGGGACGCCATCTTGGATGACGTCATTTGTCGTTGGCCAGGATGGATGTTCCGCATCGGAGGTCTTCAAGATGCTGCCACTCCGCTCTGGATGGATGAAGATAGAAGATGCCGCTTGGATGAACACTTCAATCGGATGGAAGACCTCTTCTGCCCCGCTTGGATGAAGACTTCTACCGGATGGAGGACCTCTTCTTGCCCCGCTTAGATGAAGACTTCTACCGGATGGAGGACCTCTTCTTGCTCCGCTTGGATGAAGAATTCGGCTCGGCTGGGTGAAGACGACTCAAGGTAGGGAGATCTTCAGTGGGTTAGTGTTAGGTTTATTTAAGGGGGCTTTGGGTGGGTTAGAGTAGGGGTATGTGGGTGGTGGGTTTTAATGTTGGGGGGTTGTATTTTTTTTTACAGGTAAAAGAGCTGATTACTTTGTAATTTAGAATAGGGTAGGGCATTTTATTATTTTGTTTATTTTATTAGGGGGCTTAGATTAGGTGTAATTAGTTTAAACTTTTTTTTATTTTCTGTAATTTAGTGTTTGGTTTTTTTTGTATTATAGTTTAGTTTATTTAATTGTATTTTTTATTTAAAATTTTGCTCTCCACTCACTTTTCTGCGGATAATGCCGGGTTTAAAAGAAACTGTAATACCAGCGTTGTTTGTAGGTGAGCGTTGACTGAAAACTGCTCGTTAGCACCGCACTGCTTTACCGACAAAACTTGTAATCTACCCGATAGAAAGGTCAAATTTGAAATATGCATGGGTGTATTTAATTTTTAAATGTAAGCATTTTTGCAAAATATATCTGTTAACAAAAATGCTTATGGTAAAATTATTAGTTTTTCAGCAGCATATGCACATATGCTGTAAAGGTCTGTGCACCCATTTTCAAATATCGCACTTTCTCAAAGACCCAAATGCACAAAAAAGTCCCAAAATGAGAAGTGAGAATAGTATCCAAATTATACAGTGCAGATAAAAAGGATAAAAAATATAAATAAAATAAATGGAGTGAATGTGAGTCCAGTGTGGGATGATCAAAACAGAAAAGTAGGTGATGCTGTAAAGTGTCCCAAAAGTGGTGAAAAATGTGAAAAAAATATGAAAAAAATCTAAAAAGGGGAGCTGTAAAAAAATGAAAAAAATGTTGAAGAGTATAATGACAAAAATATAAATATAAAAATAAAAATAAAGAAATAATAAAAATAAAAGTAAAAAATAAAAATAACGATAAATATCAAGGCGGGGTGTATTAGTGGTCCTCTATGGGCTTGAATATCCTGATGAGTAATCTGTGTAAAAAGAAAGATGGAGAGCACATAGTGTAAGATGTTAGAATAAAAGGCGCTACAGATCTTACCAGATAAAAAATGGCACGGTTATGTCTGTATAGCCAATGTTTTTTTGGCCCTGATAATGGCTCTTTTTCAAGACTAGTGTAGTGTCTGTGTTTACTGCTATAAATACCCAGTAAGCTTCAATCAAAAACTATGTGTAATTGTGGCAAAAGAAATTGTGCCATAAGGTTTGAATAAAACCGCCAAACTCATGTTGTAACAGCCTTCGAAACCGGAAGTGACATCACCTCCAGGAACAGGCAAACACCTCGCCTTGAGCATTGCAAGGAAAGCAGACACCACATGGAGGGGAAAGACAGGACCCTGAACCCACTCATTTACAGGCTGAGTACCTCACATGCACCTTTATCAATAGGCACAATATTGTCTAGCTCCTCTAAATAGGAACATTTAGGCTGTAAAAAATGGACACACAAACTTATATTCCAGCACCAAGTCAAGCAGTACCGACAGCAAACCACGCACAAACGTCCCATCGTATTCCCACAGCAGAGAAGCCCCACTAAAAGGACTTGAGGAAGGGACTTGAAGTCCTCTGGGTACAATAACAAGACCTCTTTGCAACATAAACAAGATACCCCAGCTCAGGAGTTTATGGTACAGCAGCTGACAGCCTTTATTTTACGCCTAACTTTTAATAAGGTACACAGCCTCATACTGCACTCCGCTGAAGCACTGTTTATTTCATTATTGTATTTATAATTGGGACTGCCAGTTAATTTGCTTACAGATTTGGCCAGACTCACTGCTTTACCACTGTTTTACTGAAATTTAAACCTGCTTGAGGAAGAAAACAATCCTGCAGTGCTACCTAGCAGAGACCTACCTGTACTACATCTGAACTCAACTTCAATATTTCAGCAAGAGCCCAGCAATTATATGAAGGTGGACAAATACAAGTTATACCCAGTACTCTGGAAGGTAAAATGACCTCTAGGGCCAAACAACAGGATAAGAAATGTCTTGCAGTAGAGGTACATGCTGAAAACCCATCCTCACCAATAAGAGTAGAAACTGTGACTACAGACTCCTCTGCACTATAACAAGATCTTAAAACCTTCTTCCTGCCCAAAATGGAGTCACTGCAGGCTGGCATGAATACACATCAGTGAGGTGCACCAATTCTCTATGAGGCTTACTCAAGCAGAGCAACATATATCAGACATTGAAGACAGACAAACATCAGCCTCCACTTCAATCAGACAGCTCCTACACCAAAATCAAGCATTGCAAGATAAAGTGGACAACCTAGAAAATCTGAGCAGGTGCAACAATTTCAGTGTTATAAGGGTTCCTGAAACAATCAAGAATAAAGATTTATTATAATTTACTGCACTTAAGCTCCCAAGGTTGTTGAAAATTAATCCAGACAATCTTCCCTTGGATGTGGAGAGAGCCCACCGTATAGGACCAGATAAAGGACTTGAAACTACACAATCCAAACCACGGCAGGTTATTTTCAAATGCTTGAATTATCAAGAAAAAATTGCTCTGTTACGGGCATATAGGTCCCACTCAGGCAGCCTTACTTTTGACAGGAAGAAACTCTTAATATTCCAGGACTTCTCGGCTGAAGTAACAAAACTGTGCAAGGACTTTGCTCCACTATGCTCTCGGCTATATGAAGAAGGAAGGCAAGCAGCATTGCTATATCCTGACAAACTAAGGTTGCAAACACCACCAGGTACAAAATTCTTTCATACCCCCAAATAACTTCAAGTCTACCTGGATACAGAACAGCAGAACAATGCAGGGTGATAAAACTCATCACTACTAAGTTGTAAAAAAGCCTCAAGTCTCAAGCCTCAAGTACCTGTGTGTACCTAAAGCACCAACTTAGCGCAATTTTGGCTTGCTACAATGGGTTTTAAGGTACAGGGACTGCATTTGCTGAATAAGCACTTGATTTTTATATATAAATGCCTTTTTTTCTAGGTTCCTGCTCCTTACAAGAGGGGGCAGGAATAAAGATTCTAGTTATAGTTCTTTATGTAATTGTTTTTGCACTAACTTGTTTCTACTTTAGTATTTCTATGGATACCTACCTTGACAGTATTTATCTAAATATTAGAGGTGTAAGTTTCAGATACAAGCTAGATTATTCTTTAAGAGAGTCTAAATATAATCTTTATGTATCGCCATACTCTCGCTATGCTCTTTTTCCCTCAGCAGAACCAGTCACGGTCATGTCCAGAGAGTGGGTTGCTTGGAGACAGACATCTAAATGGGCGACTTACTCAACTTGCAGATCTATGCTACTCCTGACGATAGTGATTTTCCTCAATCCCCCACATTGTAGCCAAGACATATACACAATGTCAACCGATCCCCCCCTACCCCACACTGACAATCTATATTCTTAATTACCTACCTGTCCTAGAAATCACCCCCTCTTCCCTACAAAACCATTTTTGGCCACTTTTCTCACCTGCCTACCCATTCACATGACACTAAATTTTAAGGTGGTTTTCCTGGAATGTAGGGGGTATATCCTCCCCGTCTTGGGGAAGCAGAATATTTCAGTATCTTACTCACCTTAATCCACCTTAACTCACACACATACTAGTTATGTAAAGTATATGTGTAATGTCTGGAAAGAAGACAAAAAAATAGAAGTTGGACCACAGCTGCTGATATATAAAATTTGATAGGTTGTTGCTAAGTATGTAGCAGGAAATTACATGAGCATTACCCCGGTGTAACAAGTAAAATCCCAGCACACACACATGAAGCAGTTTGTTATATGATATGCAAGTTGCAGCAGAATGAACTATGGCTGACGCAGCAAGTATAAAATAAGGGTTTCAGCAGTGTATCTTGCTTCCTTGTAATCACTGGTAGAAAATATGAAAAAACAATATATATATGCACAAAATGGACATTAATGGCCAAAAAGTAAGGTAACAAAATCAGCGGAGGGTCAGGCAAAACAAAGTGTCAGAAAAAATAGGAACAGGTACTTTCATAAGGAATTAGCACTAAAGACAGATTGACAAAAATTTATGAGAGATCCTCTTAGTAATGGTACCTTTAACGGGCTGTAGTAGAGAGTAAACCGCAGCAGCGGTGTCAGCGGTGAGAGCTGGCTTGTGGCGGCTGAGTACGGCGTGTGACGTCACAGAGGCCAAGTTCCGGATTAGCGAAGTAGGTCTGTGTGGAGTTAGGAAGGCACAGGCTGTCAGTATCCGAACTGAGTGATCACCAAACAGGTTGGGAGGTTTGGGTGGAGCTTGGGTGGACTGAGAATCAATACCAAGCACTGACATAAGGTTGAGGGAGGTATTTAAAGGAATTTGTATTAGAATCTTAAAGGGACAGTAGTATACAATAACGGTGAATTGCATATGTGTGACAGGATACCCCCTCCAAGGAGCGGCACCGAAGCTCAAGATCGAGGCCGATCAGGAAACCTCTGATGGAATCGGGATATCAGTCTGGGTGCGGAGATGTTAGAAGAAGGTTCCCAATAGTTATGTTCCAAAGGGTAGTTTTTCCATTTAATAAGATATTGCAACACACCCCTCGATAGTCTGCTGTCCAAAATATCCTCAACCTCATATTCCAGGTTAGGGTCCACAGATACAGAAGGCAAAGTGGCATCTAAGCCACGGTCACGAACATGGCGGTAGGGTTTTAAAAGAGAGACGTGGAAGGTAGGATGTATTTTTAAGCTGGTTGGCAGAGTGAGGCGAACTGCGTTACAATTTATGATCTTTTGTATAGGAAAAGGTCCTATGAAGAGTGGTGAGAGTTTCCTAGATGGTGTGGATAATCGAAGATTTTTGGTGGAGAGCCATACGAGATCTCCAACAGAGTATGCAGGTGGAGGTGTACGGCGCAAGTCATAGTATCTTTTCTGTATGAGTTTTGCGTCTTCAATGGCATGTTTCACAGTATTCCTATATAATAGGGGGCGCCCTAAATGATAATAATATATCAGACCTAGTGAGGTATAAAATGAACGATAGATCAATTAAATTAATACTTTAAATCAGTTGTTGTACTAAATATCGCACATAAATAAAAACAATAGGTAATGCTTCAATAATTCCAAATAAATAAAAACAATAGGTAATGCTTCAATAATTCCAAATATACAAATAAAAAGTCTCTGAGGAGTGGAAATAGAGGGTGATCTTTAGGCAGCAATCTGTAGAGAACCCGGCCTGGATCCTATAGGGATGATCTACAAAACAGAAAGAGACAGATGCGCCACATGGCCCAATATTGTTTGTTCAACACAATAATTATGGTCTAGTCGTGCCAGTATAAACTCACAATTTGGAATGCACTTCAGTTAGTGCAATATAAGCAGTCTGGGATTAATCACAGTCACCCAGCAGACCGACCTCTAGGGTAGAATGGAATAATCTGTAGTGGAAATATAAAGAGACACAGGGGTGCCTATATGGCCTAGTACAGTTTGGTCCCAAGATATATTACTCTATTTAAGTAATATACTCACAATTGGTAAAGCATCTACAGTGATGCAAATCAGGTAGGATGGGATCAATACAGTCACCCAACAGACTATGACAGGGTTCCCACAGGAAGCAAACAGCATAGCTCCCAATGAAGGCCAAGGTTTGGTCCAAATAATGCACAAGAGCAAGTGTTTTATAAAAAAAGTAATATTTACTATATAAAAACAAGTAAAAACAAGCGACGCGTTTCTCAGCACACAGGCTGTTTCATCAGGCTTACAACATATAACTAAAACACTTGCTATTTATAGCCAACATATGTATCAGCTTTAATTGGACACACCTGTTAGGGGAGTGGCATGAAGAAATTTCTTTTTAGACTACCCTATCAGCATTCACTGTAGTGGATGACAAATGTAAATCACATTATAGATCATAACATTGTAATAAATGATGTATACCAGCAATAGTATTTATTTGTTTATTTAATTCCCCAACTATGTATTCTCATATATATTTATATATCCATCCAAAGGATCAATGATCCTGTTAGGCACCACTGACAAGTAAAGTAATATGCGTGATACAGTTGTACAAATTCCCCATATTGATGGCTCTGCAGCATTAAAGATGCATTGACTTACTTGAAGTTAGTGTTAATATATACTTGCCTTACTTGAGGTTAATATTATTATATCGTGTGGCGATGTGTCGATAGAAAGTAAACTTTCATATTAGCATTTCCTACGGCGTTCTCTACTTGTTACTGCGCATGCGTGTGATGTCATCTGTCAGTCTCTGTCTTACAGATGCACATGCGTGTATCCCCTAAGTATCGTAGCGATATTCTGATGTTAATCAATTTATTTAAAGAGATTCTAATATAAAAAATATATCATGGTGTGCTGGGATAGTTTTTAGGATATACCACTATACTATTTAGATGGCAAACTTTCCTGTAAATAGGCTTAGGGTAATATCCCATTACGGTTGTAGATATTATCTTCCTCGTCAAAACCTAACTAACTATATTCTTAATCTGAAGTTGCCTTTTCCTCAACATAAGTGTAATAGTGATAACTGTGTAATGATGAATAAAACGGTGACAATTTTGTAAACTACTAATCTATGTTAAAATTTATCGGAACTAATTATCATCAGAGGCTATAGATATTCATAAGGAATAAGAGGATGTATCAGTGTAGTCTCCTGACCTATTTCCGTGAACTAAATGTAATGTGTCTAATGTATACATTAATTGGGATAAATGTATATAATATATCTATCCATAGTGTCATATGTGTTAGTAAATGTAAACTATATTACCATCAACCCAGTCATAATAGTAACATCTCCCAATGAGGACTTCTATGTTCACGCGTGTCTATTTATATGGGATTATATATATTAAATTATCATCAAACTAAATGAACAAGTGTAATATTGTAGTGATCTGTAGGTAGCACGAGTGTAACTAATGACAGAGATCCCGTTATTAGCTAAATTTAAGCCCCATACCGTGTATATTCTGACTATTGGTGCGACAGATATTTATATATGTAGTATAATCTACATATGTACACCCTAATTATGTGTAGATATATTCTAGATAATTTATAAGTATATATGTGACTATGTTGTGACTAATATTATGAAACATAATATAATTAATATAATAATATAATATATATATATATACAATGGAGGACTGTGTTAGTGTGTTATATACCATATCCAATTGATGGTATACTATTAGTAGCACCATTAGTGTCAAAGGCCTATCATATCCTTTGTGTGTATTTGATGAAAGTGTATGTGAAGGTGGGAGGGTATGTGTAATATATGGTAAAAATGAATAAAAATAAATAAAAACTTGCATCATTATGATAGAGATATAGATATATATCTCTATCTATTTTCGTAGTGACAGACAGTGGTAAGATAATATATCTGTCTACCTAACCTAAGAGCCCTCAGATCACTCATTAAAACAATATAATGAATGCTGAAGAGGAAAGCAGAAATTAGATAAGTATAGCCAATCAGATGTCAAAAGCGGCTAAGTCCACACATTCATTGAGACCGTCTGGTACCAGAGTATGAAGTTTATGTATCCAGTAGGTCTCCCTACGACGCAAGTTAAGAAAGGCATTGTGACTGTTTCGAGATATTTGCTCAATAGGTAGTATTGACAGCGTTTTTGTGCTTCCTTTATGTGCAAAGGCACAATGCCTTGACAGACTATGTTTGAGATATTTCCTCTTAATGTTGTAAGTGTGTTCACTCCAACGTTTCTTTATAGCACGACTAGTGCGTCCTACATATTGAGCCCCACATGAGCAGTTCACTAAATAGATCACATAGGTCGACTCACAGGATAACCTCTTGCTGATTTTAAACTCTTCTCCTGTTTGGTTAGAGGAGAATGTGTTGGTACCTCTTTTTATGACTCTGCACATATTGCATTTATTCTTCAAACATTTGTACACTCCAGTTGGGGGAACAAAATTGCCCAGAAAGGTCCTTTTTTGGTCTGATCTATGATCAGAACAAATGACCCTGTCCCTTACAACTTTGCTAGGGGCCAGTCTGTTCTTAAGAGTCGGCGCTCTTCTATATACAATCCTTGGTTTAGATGGGATTAGTTTTTTAAGGTGTGGATCATCGCAGATAATGGGCCAATGTTTTAATATGATTTTTTGGATCTCACGATAGTTACTGTTAAATCCAGTAATGAATAATGGTGTTTTATTATAATTTTCAATTGTTTGATCTTTTTTAGTCTTTTTTTGGGTCTTATCAGATGTTAGATAAGTGTTCCTGTCATCCTGTAAGGCTCTAAAATATCCTTTTTGGATCAAGTCCAGAGGATATCCCTTTTCCAAAAATCTATCCTTCAAAATAAGGGATTGTTTCTTATAACTTTTGATAGTGCTACAATTGCGTCTTATTCGCCTAAACTGTCCGTAGGGCACATTTTTCTTCCAGCTAATATAGTGGTTACTGTTGAAATTTAAGAAACTATTACAATCAACTTTTTTTAAAAAAGTTTCAGATATAATTGTCCCACTCGTAGAAAAAGATAGAGATAAGTCCAAAAATTCAATAGTATTGGATTGAATATTGGAGGTGAATTCCAGATCAAATTCATTGATATTAAGGGAGGAGGTGAAGGTTGTGGACTCCTCTACAGTGCCCCTAAACAGAATCAGAAGATCATCTATATAACGGCCATAGAACACCAGACTCGCACCCATAGCAGACCCATAAATGTGGGTCTCCTCAAATTTGCCCATATATAAATTGGCAAAACTGGGTGCGAATCTGGTGCCCATGGCCGTACCCCTAACCTGAAGGTAGTAAGATCCCTGATAAAGAAAATAATTATGGTGTAATATAAAATAAATTATTTCACTGATGAATTGCTGTTGTCTCAATGGCATATAAATATCGGTTGCCAAGTAGGATTGAATAACCGACAACCCTTTGTCGTGTGGGATATTAGAATAGAGCGAGCTCACATCGCTGGTGATCCACCACAGTTCATCATCAGTTTTTTTGATGTCCAAACTATTTAATTTGTTAAGGAGATCTGTGGAATCCCTAATAAATGAGGGTAGATTAATAACGTGTTTCTGTAAGAAAGAATCTATATAAGCTGAGAGATGGTCAGTCAAGCTGTCAATGCCTGCCACAATCGGACGACCAGGAGGAAGGGATATATTTTTGTGAATCTTAGGCAAATGGTAGTAAAATGCCACATTAGGGTTTTTAGGATAGAGATATTCCTTTTCTTTTTTGGATATAATGCCCTCATCAAATCCTTCTTTGAGTAATGAATAGAGTTGTTTCTGATAGATGGGGGTAGGGTCTTTGGCTAATAATTTATAATAGCTATCATCTTTTAAGATCCTATCGGCCTCTAGAATATAATCCGACCTGTTTTGAAGAACAATGCCCCCTCCTTTGTCCGCCTGGCGTATTACAATGTTCTTATTCGCAATGAGTGATTCGAGGGCTTGACGTTCGCCAGGACTTAAATTATGCCTATATTTAGCTTTTTTTGTTAATTTTTCAAAATCCTTTAGTACCATCGATTGAAAAATGCTAATGTGTGAATTTTTCACACGGGGAGGATTAAAATTAGATTTGGGCTTAAAGTCTGTTTGGATATATTTGTCATTTAGTTGTTGCAATAATGTGTCTGGTTCAAATGTAATGATACCATCTTTTAAATGTTTATCCATGGAGTTCAAAACAATGGGTATACAGTCAGTATTTTTCAGACGTTTCTCTGCGAAGTATTTCTGTAATGAAAGCTTCCTAGTGAAGCTGTTTGTATCCACAAACAATTGGAACATATTAGGGCCATTAGTGGGGCTAAAGGATAGACCTCTACCCAATACTCTGATTTCATCGTCAGATAATATGTGGTCTGACAAATTAAATATTCCCTTTTTGTATTTTAATAGTTTTTCCTTTTTGGCGGTTGAGGATTTTCCTCTGTTTCCTCGTTTGTGTGGATTATTTTTTGTCGTGGTGGCCGGGGGGACATGGACCAGTGTTCTACACGGTGGTCTTGGCCCATCTCTAAAAAAGGAGTCCTATTATGTTCATTAGTGTAAGATGTTGTAGGATTAATAGGAGACTGGGTATTATCAGAATTAAGTGGCTGAAATCTATTTGTCGATTCAAACGATCTATTCATAGGTCTAAAGTGATTTGAAGTATCAGGGAGCCTAGGGTCATTGGTGGTAACTCTTTCTTGTATCAGAGGTGTTTCTTTATGTGTGTCAACAGTAGTATTACATGGTCTACCAGTGTAGTTGTGATCTCTAGATCTATGAGAAGAATATCCCATGTTATCATTAGGTCTATAGTAAAAACCATCATTATGTTTATGTGTTTTGTTATATTGATTTGGTTTATCCCAAGATTTGTCTGAATGGGAGTTATTTTGTTGGTAGTGTTGGTATTTGTTTTCACGATAGTTGTCATGGTAAGAGTAGGTATTATTATGGGGTTGATGTTGTCTATAGTTACCCTGGGGGTAAGATTGTTCATAATTCTTAAATTGGTTATCAGGATAGTGATATAAATCTTCCCTTGCCATATTAGATCTTGAGTCTCTGTGCTTATGTTGTCTACTCATGTACGAATCTGGGTGTCTGTCACCTTGATTCTGGGTCAATCTAGTATTGACATCATGTCTTCTAGGAGTGAAGCTAGGTGTATTTTTGGGGGGATTATAGGAATTATTAAAATTTCTCCCATTTTTCAGATTATAGGTTTATATTTCCCCTTTGGCATAGTCGCCCTCATCTCTTAGTAATTTTTTGTTTTTCCTCTTAACTATTTCACTCTGGTATTCATCAGCTCGGTCGTATGCTGATTTTCTTAAACCCTCAAATTCAGTGTGATTAACAAATTTTTCTAAATTCTGTTGTATTTTATCTATTTCTATACCGACTTCATTATACATTTGTTTTCTATGTTTAATCAATATGTCTATAAAAGTGTTAGCACAAACACTGAGGGCATCTTCCCATTCCCTAAGAATATCGTTGTTGTCTTTAAAAGAACAGTTTTTAAAAACTCTCAAACCTCTGGGTATCAATTTTTTGTTTTTATATTTTTGTAGTGTCTCAAAATCCCACCAATGCCTATGTTCAGACTTAAAGGGACATTATACACTCATTTTTTCTTTGCATAAATGTTTTGTAGATAATCTATTTATATAGCCCATAAAGTTTTTTTTTTTTAATTAATGTATAGTTTTGCTTATTTTTAAATAACATTGCTCTGATTTTCAGACTCCTAACCAAGCCCCAAAGTTTTATGTGAATACGCTCGACTACCTACTCCAGCTTGCTCCTGTTTGTGTAAAGGGTCTTTTCATATGTAAAAGAAGGGGGGGGTGTCTTATTTGCCACTTGCAGTGGGCTTTCCATCTACCTTTTCAACAGAGCCAAAGTGACAGCTTCTAAGTAAGTTTTTAAACTGTTTTATACTGGATTTTTATATCAGTATCTGTGCATATTATTCTTTATAGTAGTGTCTATTACATGCAGTTATATGAAAATGAGTGTATACTGTCCCTTTAAGTGAGTTCTCTAATTTGGTAAATAAAGTGTACATGGAGGGATCAGATACATTCTCAGTGTGGTGTTCAGTGGTGCCCAAACTATTAGTATTAATCCTTTTATTGGATCTTTCTAAAGCAGATAACATAATTAATAAGGTCGACTACCCCTAGATGGCCAAAAAGCTTAAACACACCTAGGTGTGTTTGTAAAAGATTCCTATATAATAGGGGGCGCCCTAAATGATAATAATATATCAGACCTAGTGAGGTATAAAATGAACGATAGATCAATTAAATTAATACTTTAAATCAGTTGTTGTACTAAATATCGCACATAAATAAAAACAATAGGTAATTCTTCAATAATTCCAAATAAATAAAAACAATAGGTAATGCTTCAATAATTCCAAATATACAAATAAAAAGTCTCTGAGGAGTGGAAATAGAGGGTGATCTTTAGGCAGCAATCTGTAGAGAACCCGGCCTGGATCCTATAGGGATGATCTACAAAACAGAAAGAGACAGATGCGCCACATGGCCCAATATTGTTTGTTCAACACAATAATTATGGTCTAGTCGTGCCAGTATAAACTCACAATTTGGAATGCACTTCAGTTAGTGCAATAGAAGCAGTCTGGGATTAATCACAGTCACCCAGCAGACCGACCTCTAGGGTAGAATGGAATAATCTGTAGTGGAAATATAAAGAGACACAGGGGTGCCTATATGGCCTAGTACAGTTTGGTCCCAAGATATATTACTCTATTTAAGTAATATACTCACAATTGGTAAAGCATCTCCAGTGATGCAAATCAGGCAGGATGGGATCAATACAGTCACCCAACAGACTATGACAGGGTTCCCACAGGAAGCAAACAGCATAGCTCCCAATGAAGGCCAAGGTTTGGTCCAAATAATGCACAAGAGCAAGTGTTTTATAAAAAAAGTAATATTTACTATATAAAAACAAGTAAAAACAAGCGACGCGTTTCTCAGCACACAGGCTGTTTCATCAGGCTTACAACATATAACTAAAACACTTGCTATTTATAGCCAACATATGTATCAGCTTTAATTGGACACACCTGTTAGGGGAGTGGCATGAAGAAATTTCTTTTTAGAATACCCTATCAGCATTCACTGTAGTGGATGACAAATGTAAATCACATTATAGATCATAACATTGTAATAAATGATGTATACCAGCAATAGTATTTATTTGTTTATTTAATTCCCCAACTATGTATTCTCATATATATTTATATATCCATCCAAAGGATCAATGATCCTGTTAGGCACCACTGACAAGTAAAGTAATATGCGTGATACAGTTGTACAAATTCCCCATATTGATGGCTCTGCAGCATTAAAGATGCATTGACTTACTTGAAGTTAGTGTTAATATATACTTGCCTTACTCGAGGTTAATATTATTGTATCGTGTGGCGATGTGTCGATAGAAAGTAAACTTTCATATTAGCATTTCCTACGGCGTTCTCTACTTGTTACTGCGCATGCGTGTGATGTCATCTGTCAGTCTCTGTCTTACAGATGCGCATGCGTGTATCCCCTAAGTATCGTAGCGATATTCTGATGTTAATCAATTTATTTAAAGAGATTCTAATATAAAAAATATATCATGGTGTGCTGGGATAGTTTTTAGGATATACCACTATACTATTTAGATGGCAAACTTTCCTGTAAATAGGCTTAGGGTAATATCCCATTACGGTTGTAGATATTATCTTACATACATTATCATTACACAGTTATCACTATTACACTTATGTTGAGGAAAAGGTAACTTCAGATTAAGAATATATTTAGTTAGGTTTTGACGAGGAAGATAATATCTACAACCGTAATGGGATATTACCCTAAGCCTATTTACAGGAAAGTTTGCCATCTAAATAGTATAGTGGTATATCCTAAAAACTATCCCAGCACACCATGATATATTTTTTATATTAGAATCTCTTTAAATAAATTGATTAACATCAGAATATCGCTACGATACTTAGGGGATACACGCATGCGCATCTGTAAGACAGAGACTGACAGATGACATCACACGCATGCGCAGTAACAAGTAGAGAACGCCGTAGGAAATGCTAATATGAAAGTTTACTTTCTATCGACACATCGCCACACGATACAATAATATTAACCTCAAGTAAGGCAAGTATATATTAACACTAACTTCAAGTAAGTCAATGCATCTTTAATGCTGCAGAGCCATCAATATGGGGAATTTGTACAACTGTATCACGCATATTACTTTACTTGTCAGTGGTGCCTAACAGGATCATTGATCCTTTGGATGGATATATAAATATATATGGGAATACATAGTTGGGGAATTAAATAAACAAATAAATACTATTGCTGGTATACATCATTTATTACAATGTTATGATCTATAATGTGATTTACATTTGTCATCCACTACAGTGAATGCTGATAGGGTAGTCTAAAAAGAAATTTCTTCATGCCACTCCCCTAACAGGTGTGTCCAATTAAAGCTGATACATATGTTGGCTATAAATAGCAAGTGTTTTAGTTATATGTTGTAAGCCTGATGAAACAGCCTGTGTGCTGAGAAACGCGTCGCTTGTTTTTACTTGTTTTTATATAGTAAATATTACTTTTTTTATAAAACACTTGCTCTTGTGCATTATTTGGACCAAACCTTGGCCTTCATTGGGACCTATGCTGTTTGCTTCCTGTGGGAACCCTGTCATAGTCTGTTGGGTGACTGTATTGATCCCATCCTGCCTGATTTGCATCACTGGAGATGCTTTACCAATTGTGAGTATATTACTTAAATAGAGTAATATATCTTGGGACCAAACTGTACTAGGCCATATAGGCACCCCTGTGTCTCTTTATATTTCCACTACAGATTATTCCATTCTACCCTAGAGGTCGGTCTGCTGGGTGACTGTGATTAATCCCAGACTGCTTCTATTGCACTAACTGAAGTGCATTCCAAATTGTGAGTTTATACTGGCACGACTAGACCATAATTATTGTGTTGAACAAACAATATTGGGCCATGTGGCGCATCTGTCTCTTTCTGTTTTGTAGATCATCCCTATAGGATCCAGGCCGGGTTCTCTACAGATTGCTGCCTAAAGATCACCCTCTATTTCCACTCCTCAGAGACTTTTTATTTGTATATTTGGAATTATTGAAGCATTACCTATTGTTTTTATTTATGTGCGATATTTAGTACAACAACTGATTTAAAGTATTAATTTAATTGATCTATCGTTCATTTTATACCTCACTAGGTCTGATATATTATTATCATTTAGGGCGCCCCCTATTATATAGGAATCTTTTACAAACACACCTAGGTGTGTTTAAGCTTTTTGGCCATCTAGGGGTAGTCGACCTTATTAATTATGTTATCTGCTTTAGAAAGATCCAATAAAAGGATTAATACTAATAGTTTGGGCACCACTGAACACCACACTGAGAATGTATCTGATCCCTCCATGTACACTTTATTTACCAAATTAGAGAACTCACTTAAAGGGACAGTATACACTCATTTTCATATAACTGCATGTAATAGACACTACTATAAAGAATAATATGCACAGATACTGATATAAAAATCCAGTATAAAACAGTTTAAAAACTTACTTAGAAGCTGTCACTTTGGCTCTGTTGAAAAGGTAGATGGAAAGCCCACTGCAAGTGGCAAATAAGACACCCCCCCCCCTTCTTTTACATATGAAAAGACCCTTTACACAAACAGGAGCAAGCTGGAGTAGGTAGTCGAGCGTATTCACATAAAACTTTGGGGCTTGGTTAGGAGTCTGAAAATCAGAGCAATGTTATTTAAAAATAAGCAAAACTATACATTAATTAAAAAAAAAAAACTTTATGGGCTATATAAATAGATTATCTACAAAACATTTATGCAAAGAAAAAATGAGTGTATAATGTCCCTTTAAGTCTGAACATAGGCATTGGTGGGATTTTGAGACACTACAAAAATATAAAAACAAAAAATTGATACCCAGAGGTTTGAGAGTTTTTAAAAACTGTTCTTTTAAAGACAACAACGATATTCTTAGGGAATGGGAAGATGCCCTCAGTGTTTGTGCTAACACTTTTATAGACATATTGATTAAACATAGAAAACAAATGTATAATGAAGTCGGTATAGAAATAGATAAAATACAACAGAATTTAGAAAAATTTGTTAATCACACTGAATTTGAGGGTTTAAGAAAATCAGCATACGACCGAGCTGATGAATACCAGAGTGAAATAGTTAAGAGGAAAAACAAAAAATTACTAAGAGATGAGGGCGACTATGCCAAAGGGGAAATATACACCTATAATCGGAAAAATGGGAGAAATTTTAATAATTCCTATAATCCCCCCAAAAATACACCTAGCTTCACTCCTAGAAGACATGATGTCAATACTAGATTGACCCAGAATCAAGGTGACAGACACCCAGATTCGTACATGAGTAGACAACATAAACACAGAGACTCAAGATCTAAAATGGCAAGGGAAGATTTATATCACTATCCTGATAACCAATTTAAGAATTATGAACAATCTTACCCAGGTGTGTTTGTAAAAGATTCCTATATAATAGGGGGCGCCCTAAATGATAATAATATATCAGACCTAGTGAGGTATAAAATGAACGATAGATCAATTAAATTAATACTTTAAATCAGTTGTTGTACTAAATATCGCACATAAATAAAAACAATAGGTAATGCTTCAATAATTCCAAATAAATAAAAACAATAGGTAATGCTTCAATAATTCCAAATATACAAATAAAAAGTCTCTGAGGAGTGGAAATAGAGGGTGATCTTTAGGCAGCAATCTGTAGAGAACCCGGCCTGGATCCTATAGGGATGATCTACAAAACAGAAAGAGACAGATGCGCCACATGGCCCAATATTGTTTGTTCAACACAATAATTATGGTCTAGTCGTGCCAGTATAAACTCACAATTTGGAATGCACTTCAGTTAGTGCAATAGAAGCAGTCTGGGATTAATCACAGTCACCCAGCAGACCGACCTCTAGGGTAGAATGGAATAATCTGTAGTGGAAATATAAAGAGACACAGGGGTGCCTATATGGCCTAGTACAGTTTGGTCCCAAGATATATTACTCTATTTAAGTAATATACTCACAATTGGTAAAGCATCTCCAGTGATGCAAATCAGGCAGGATGGGATCAATACAGTCACCCAACAGACTATGACAGGGTTCCCACAGGAAGCAAACAGCATAGCTCCCAATGAAGGCCAAGGTTTGGTCCAAATAATGCACAAGAGCAAGTGTTTTATAAAAAAAGTAATATTTACTATATAAAAACAAGTAAAAACAAGCAACGCGTTTCTCAGCACACAGGCTGTTTCATCAGGCTTACAACATATAACTAAAACACTTGCTATTTATAGCCAACATATGTATCAGCTTTAATTGGACACACCTGTTAGGGGAGTGGCATGAAGAAATTTCTTTTTAGAATACCCTATCAGCATTCACTGTAGTGGATGACAAATGTAAATCACATTATAGATCATAACATTGTAATAAATGATGTATACCAGCAATAGTATTTATTTGTTTATTTAATTCCCCAACTATGTATTCTCATATATATTTATATATCCATCCAAAGGATCAATGATCCTGTTAGGCACCACTGACAAGTAAAGTAATATGCGTGATACAGTTGTACAAATTCCCCATATTGATGGCTCTGCAGCATTAAAGATGCATTGACTTACTTGAAGTTAGTGTTAATATATACTTGCCTTACTTGAGGTTAATATTATTGTATCGTGTGGCGATGTGTCGATAGAAAGTAAACTTTCATATTAGCATTTCCTACGGCGTTCTCTACTTGTTACTGCGCATGCGTGTGATGTCATCTGTCAGTCTCTGTCTTACAGATGCGCATGCGTGTATCCCCTAAGTATCATAGCGATATTCTGATGTTAATCAATTTATTTAAAGAGATTCTAATATAAAAAATATATCATGGTGTGCTGGGATAGTTTTTAGGATATACCACTATACTATTTAGATGGCAAACTTTCCTGTAAATAGGCTTAGGGTAATATCCCATTACGGTTGTAGATATTATCTTACATACATTATCATTACACAGTTATCACTATTACACTTATGTTGAGGAAAAGGTAACTTCAGATTAAGAATATATTTAGTTAGGTTTTGACGAGGAAGATAATATCTACAACCGTAATGGGATATTACCCTAAGCCTATTTACAGGAAAGTTTGCCATCTAAATAGTATAGTGGTATATCCTAAAAACTATCCCAGCACACCATGATATATTTTTTATATTAGAATCTCTTTAAATAAATTGATTAACATCAGAATATCGCTACGATACTTAGGGGATACACGCATGCGCATCTGTAAGACAGAGACTGACAGATGACATCACACGCATGCGCAGTAACAAGTAGAGAACGCCGTAGGAAATGCTAATATGAAAGTTTACTTTCTATCGACACATCGCCACACGATACAATAATATTAACCTCAAGTAAGGCAAGTATATATTAACACTAACTTCAAGTAAGTCAATGCATCTTTAATGCTGCAGAGCCATCAATATGGGGAATTTGTACAACTGTATCACGCATATTACTTTACTTGTCAGTGGTGCCTAACAGGATCATTGATCCTTTGGATGGATATATAAATATATATGGGAATACATAGTTGGGGAATTAAATAAACAAATAAATACTATTGCTGGTATACATCATTTATTACAATGTTATGATCTATAATGTGATTTACATTTGTCATCCACTACAGTGAATGCTGATAGGGTAGTCTAAAAAGAAATTTCTTCATGCCACTCCCCTAACAGGTGTGTCCAATTAAAGCTGATACATATGTTGGCTATAAATAGCAAGTGTTTTAGTTATATGTTGTAAGCCTGATGAAACAGCCTGTGTGCTGAGAAACGCGTCGCTTGTTTTTACTTGTTTTTATATAGTAAATATTACTTTTTTTATAAAACACTTGCTCTTGTGCATTATTTGGACCAAACCTTGGCCTTCATTGGGACCTATGCTGTTTGCTTCCTGTGGGAACCCTGTCATAGTCTGTTGGGTGACTGTATTGATCCCATCCTGCCTGATTTGCATCACTGGAGATGCTTTACCAATTGTGAGTATATTACTTAAATAGAGTAATATATCTTGGGACCAAACTGTACTAGGCCATATAGGCACCCCTGTGTCTCTTTATATTTCCACTACAGATTATTCCATTCTACCCTAGAGGTCGGTCTGCTGGGTGACTGTGATTAATCCCAGACTGCTTCTATTGCACTAACTGAAGTGCATTCCAAATTGTGAGTTTATACTGGCACGACTAGACCATAATTATTGTGTTGAACAAACAATATTGGGCCATGTGGCGCATCTGTCTCTTTCTGTTTTGTAGATCATCCCTATAGGATCCAGGCCGGGTTCTCTACAGATTGCTGCCTAAAGATCACCCTCTATTTCCACTCCTCAGAGACTTTTTATTTGTATATTTGGAATTATTGAAGCATTACCTATTGTTTTTATTTATGTGCGATATTTAGTACAACAACTGATTTAAAGTATTAATTTAATTGATCTATCGTTCATTTTATACCTCACTAGGTCTGATATATTATTATCATTTAGGGCGCCCCCTATTATATAGGAATCTTTTACAAACACACCTAGGTGTGTTTAAGCTTTTTGGCCATCTAGGGGTAGTCGACCTTATTAATTATGTTATCTGCTTTAGAAAGATCCAATAAAAGGATTAATACTAATAGTTTGGGCACCACTGAACACCACACTGAGAATGTATCTGATCCCTCCATGTACACTTTATTTACCAAATTAGAGAACTCACTTAAAGGGACAGTATACACTCATTTTCATATAACTGCATGTAATAGACACTACTATAAAGAATAATATGCACAGATACTGATATAAAAATCCAGTATAAAACAGTTTAAAAACTTACTTAGAAGCTGTCACTTTGGCTCTGTTGAAAAGGTAGATGGAAAGCCCACTGCAAGTGGCAAATAAGACACCCCCCCCCCTTCTTTTACATATGAAAAGACCCTTTACACAAACAGGAGCAAGCTGGAGTAGGTAGTCGAGCGTATTCACATAAAACTTTGGGGCTTGGTTAGGAGTCTGAAAATCAGAGCAATGTTATTTAAAAATAAGCAAAACTATACATTAATTAAAAAAAAAAAACTTTATGGGCTATATAAATAGATTATCTACAAAACATTTATGCAAAGAAAAAATGAGTGTATAATGTCCCTTTAAGTCTGAACATAGGCATTGGTGGGATTTTGAGACACTACAAAAATATAAAAACAAAAAATTGATACCCAGAGGTTTGAGAGTTTTTAAAAACTGTTCTTTTAAAGACAACAACGATATTCTTAGGGAATGGGAAGATGCCCTCAGTGTTTGTGCTAACACTTTTATAGACATATTGATTAAACATAGAAAACAAATGTATAATGAAGTCGGTATAGAAATAGATAAAATACAACAGAATTTAGAAAAATTTGTTAATCACACTGAATTTGAGGGTTTAAGAAAATCAGCATACGACCGAGCTGATGAATACCAGAGTGAAATAGTTAAGAGGAAAAACAAAAAATTACTAAGAGATGAGGGCGACTATGCCAAAGGGGAAATATACACCTATAATCGGAAAAATGGGAGAAATTTTAATAATTCCTATAATCCCCCCAAAAATACACCTAGCTTCACTCCTAGAAGACATGATGTCAATACTAGATTGACCCAGAATCAAGGTGACAGACACCCAGATTCGTACATGAGTAGACAACATAAACACAGAGACTCAAGATCTAAAATGGCAAGGGAAGATTTATATCACTATCCTGATAACCAATTTAAGAATTATGAACAATCTTACCCAGGTGTGTTTGTAAAAGATTCCTATATAATAGGGGGCGCCCTAAATGATAATAATATATCAGACCTAGTGAGGTATAAAATGAACGATAGATCAATTAAATTAATACTTTAAATCAGTTGTTGTACTAAATATCGCACATAAATAAAAACAATAGGTAATGCTTCAATAATTCCAAATAAATAAAAACAATAGGTAATGCTTCAATAATTCCAAATATACAAATAAAAAGTCTCTGAGGAGTGGAAATAGAGGGTGATCTTTAGGCAGCAATCTGTAGAGAACCCGGCCTGGATCCTATAGGGATGATCTACAAAACAGAAAGAGACAGATGCGCCACATGGCCCAATATTGTTTGTTCAACACAATAATTATGGTCTAGTCGTGCCAGTATAAACTCACAATTTGGAATGCACTTCAGTTAGTGCAATAGAAGCAGTCTGGGATTAATCACAGTCACCCAGCAGACCGACCTCTAGGGTAGAATGGAATAATCTGTAGTGGAAATATAAAGAGACACAGGGGTGCCTATATGGCCTAGTAGAGTTTGGTCCCAAGATATATTACTCTATTTAAGTAATATACTCACAATTGGTAAAGCATCTCCAGTGATGCAAATCAGGCAGGATGGGATCAATACAGTCACCCAACAGACTATGACAGGGTTCCCACAGGAAGCAAACAGCATAGCTCCCAATGAAGGCCAAGGTTTGGTCCAAATAATGCACAAGAGCAAGTGTTTTATAAAAAAAGTAATATTTACTATATAAAAACAAGTAAAAACAAGCGACGCGTTTCTCAGCACACAGGCTGTTTCATCAGGCTTACAACATATAACTAAAACACTTGCTATTTATAGCCAACATATGTATCAGCTTTAATTGGACACACCTGTTAGGGGAGTGGCATGAAGAAATTTCTTTTTAGAATACCCTATCAGCATTCACTGTAGTGGATGACAAATGTAAATCACATTATAGATCATAACATTGTAATAAATGATGTATACCAGCAATAGTATTTATTTGTTTATTTAATTCCCCAACTATGTATTCTCATATATATTTATATATCCATCCAAAGGATCAATGATCCTGTTAGGCACCACTGACAAGTAAAGTAATATGCGTGATACAGTTGTACAAATTCCCCATATTGATGGCTCTGCAGCATTAAAGATGCATTGACTTACTTGAAGTTAGTGTTAATATATACTTGCCTTACTTGAGGTTAATATTATTGTATCGTGTGGCGATGTGTCGATAGAAAGTAAACTTTCATATTAGCATTTCCTACGGCGTTCTCTACTTGTTACTGCGCATGCGTGTGATGTCATCTGTCAGTCTCTGTCTTACAGATGCGCATGCGTGTATCCCCTAAGTATCGTAGCGATATTCTGATGTTAATCAATTTATTTAAAGAGATTCTAATATAAAAAATATATCATGGTGTGCTGGGATAGTTTTTAGGATATACCACTATACTATTTAGATGGCAAACTTTCCTGTAAATAGGCTTAGGGTAATATCCCATTACGGTTGTAGATATTATCTTACATACATTATCATTACACAGTTATCACTATTACACTTATGTTGAGGAAAAGGTAACTTCAGATTAAGAATATATTTAGTTAGGTTTTGACAAGGAAGATAATATCTACAACCGTAATGGGATATTACCCTAAGCCTATTTACAGGAAAGTTTGCCATCTAAATAGTATAGTGGTATATCCTAAAAACTATCCCAGCACACCATGATATATTTTTTATATTAGAATCTCTTTAAATAAATTGATTAACATCAGAATATCGCTACGATACTTAGGGGATACACGCATGCGCATCTGTAAGACAGAGACTGACAGATGACATCACACGCATGCGCAGTAACAAGTAGAGAACGCCGTAGGAAATGCTAATATGAAAGTTTACTTTCTATCGACACATCGCCACACGATACAATAATATTAACCTCAAGTAAGGCAAGTATATATTAACACTAACTTCAAGTAAGTCAATGCATCTTTAATGCTGCAGAGCCATCAATATGGGGAATTTGTACAACTGTATCATGCATATTACTTTACTTGTCAGTGGTGCCTAACAGGATCATTGATCCTTTGGATGGATATATAAATATATATGGGAATACATAGTTGGGGAATTAAATAAACAAATAAATACTATTGCTGGTATACATCATTTATTACAATGTTATGATCTATAATGTGATTTACATTTGTCATCCACTACAGTGAATGCTGATAGGGTAGTCTAAAAAGAAATTTCTTCATGCCACTCCCCTAACAGGTGTGTCCAATTAAAGCTGATACATATGTTGGCTATAAATAGCAAGTGTTTTAGTTATATGTTGTAAGCCTGATGAAACAGCCTGTGTGCTGAGAAACGCGTCGCTTGTTTTTACTTGTGTTTATATAGTAAATATTACTTTTTTTATAAAACACTTGCTCTTGTGCATTATTTGGACCAAACCTTGGCCTTCATTGGGACCTATGCTGTTTGCTTCCTGTGGGAACCCTGTCATAGTCTGTTGGGTGACTGTATTGATCCCATCCTGCCTGATTTGCATCACTGGAGATGCTTTACCAATTGTGAGTATATTACTTAAATAGAGTAATATATCTTGGGACCAAACTGTACTAGGCCATATAGGCACCCCTGTGTCTCTTTATATTTCCACTACAGATTATTCCATTCTACCCTAGAGGTCGGTCTGCTGGGTGACTGTGATTAATCCCAGACTGCTTCTATTGCACTAACTGAAGTGCATTCCAAATTGTGAGTTTATACTGGCACGACTAGACCATAATTATTGTGTTGAACAAACAATATTGGGCCATGTGGCGCATCTGTCTCTTTCTGTTTTGTAGATCATCCCTATAGGATCCAGGCCGGGTTCTCTACAGATTGCTGCCTAAAGATCACCCTCTATTTCCACTCCTCAGAGACTTTTTATTTGTATATTTGGAATTATTGAAGCATTACCTATTGTTTTTATTTATGTGCGATATTTAGTACAACAACTGATTTAAAGTATTAATTTAATTGATCTATCGTTCATTTTATACCTCACTAGGTCTGATATATTATTATCATTTAGGGCGCCCCCTATTATATAGGAATCTTTTACAAACACACCTAGGTGTGTTTAAGCTTTTTGGCCATCTAGGGGTAGTCGACCTTATTAATTATGTTATCTGCTTTAGAAAGATCCAATAAAAGGATTAATACTAATAGTTTGGGCACCACTGAACACCACACTGAGAATGTATCTGATCCCTCCATGTACACTTTATTTACCAAATTAGAGAACTCACTTAAAGGGACAGTATACACTCATTTTCATATAACTGCATGTAATAGACACTACTATAAAGAATAATATGCACAGATACTGATATAAAAATCCAGTATAAAACAGTTTAAAAACTTACTTAGAAGCTGTCACTTTGGCTCTGTTGAAAAGGTAGATGGAAAGCCCACTGCAAGTGGCAAATAAGACACCCCCCCCCTTCTTTTGCATATGAAAAGACCCTTTACACAAACAGGAGCAAGCTGGAGTAGGTAGTCGAGCGTATTCACATAAAACTTTGGGGCTTGGTTAGGAGTCTGAAAATCAGAGCAATGTTATTTAAAAATAAGCAAAACTATACATTAATTAAAAAAAAAAAACTTTATGGGCTATATAAATAGATTATCTACAAAACATTTATGCAAAGAAAAAATGAGTGTATAATGTCCCTTTAAGTCTGAACATAGGCATTGGTGGGATTTTGAGACACTACAAAAATATAAAAACAAAAAATTGATACCCAGAGGTTTGAGAGTTTTTAAAAACTGTTCTTTTAAAGACAACAACGATATTCTTAGGGAATGGGAAGATGCCCTCAGTGTTTGTGCTAACACTTTTATAGACATATTGATTAAACATAGAAAACAAATGTATAATGAAGTCGGTATAGAAATAGATAAAATACAACAGAATTTAGAAAAATTTGTTAATCACACTGAATTTGAGGGTTTAAGAAAATCAGCATACGACCGAGCTGATGAATACCAGAGTGAAATAGTTAAGAGGAAAAACAAAAAATTACTAAGAGATGAGGGCGACTATGCCAAAGGGGAAATATACACCTATAATCGGAAAAATGGGAGAAATTTTAATAATTCCTATAATCCCCCCAAAAATACACCTAGCTTCACTCCTAGAAGACATGATGTCAATACTAGATTGACCCAGAATCAAGGTGACAGACACCCAGATTCGTACATGAGTAGACAACATAAACACAGAGACTCAAGATCTAAAATGGCAAGGGAAGATTTATATCACTATCCTGATAACCAATTTAAGAATTATGAACAATCTTACCCACAGGGTAACTATAGACAACATCAACCCCATAATAATACCTACTCTTACCATGACAACTATCGTGAAAACAAATACCAACACTACCAACAAAATAACTCCCATTCAGACAAATCTTGGGATAAACCAAATCAATATAACAAAACACATAAACATAATGATGGTTTTTACTATAGACCTAATGATAACATGGGATATTCTTCTCATAGATCTAGAGATCACAACTACACTGGTAGACCATGTAATACTACTGTTGACACACATAAAGAAACACCTCTGATACAAGAAAGAGTTACCACCAATGACCCTAGGCTCCCTGATACTTCAAATCACTTTAGACCTATGAATAGATCGTTTGAATCGACAAATAGATTTCAGCCACTTAATTCTGATAATACCCAGTCTCCTATTAATCCTACAACATCTTACACTAATGAACATAATAGGACTCCTTTTTTAGAGATGGGCCAAGACCACCGTGTAGAACACTGGTCCATGTCCCCCCGGCCACCACGACAAAAAAGAATCCACACAAACGAGGAAACAGAGGAAAATCCTCAACCGCCAAAAAGGAAAAACTATTAAAATACAAAAAGGGAATATTTAATTTGTCAGACCACATATTATCTGACGATGAAATCAAAATATTGGGTAGAGGTCTATCCTTTAGCCCCACTAATGGCCCTAATATGTTCCAATTGTTTGTGGATACAAACAGCTTCACTAGGAAGCTTTCATTACAGAAATACTTCGCAGAGAAACGTCTGAAAAATACTGACTGTATACCCATTGTTTTGAACTCCATGGATAAACATTTAAAAGATGGTATCATTACATTTGAACCAGATACATTATTGCAACAACTAAATGACAAATATATCCAAACAGACTTTAAGCCCAAATCTAATTTTAATCCTCCCCGTGTGAAAAATTCACACATTAGCATTTTTCAATCAATGGTACTAAAGGATTTTGAAAAATTAACAAAAAAAGCTAAATATAGGCATAATTTAAGTCCTGGCGAACGTCAAGCCCTCGAATCACTCATTGCGAATAAGAACATTGTAATACGCCAGGCGGACAAAGGAGGGGGCATTGTTCTTCAAAACAGGTCGGATTATATTCTAGAGGCCGATAGGATCTTAAAAGATGATAGCTATTATAAATTATTAGCCAAAGACCCTACCCCCATCTATCAGAAACAACTCTATTCATTACTCAAAGAAGGATTTGATGAGGGCATTATATCCAAAAAAGAAAAGGAATATCTCTATCCTAAAAACCCTAATGTGGCATTTTACTACCATTTGCCTAAGATTCACAAAAATATATCCCTTCCTCCTGGTCGTCTGATTGTGGCAGGCATTGACAGCTTGACTGACCATCTCTCAGCTTATATAGATTCTTTCTTACAGAAACACGTTATTAATCTACCCTCATTTATTAGGGATTCCACAGATCTCCTTAACAAATTAAATAGTTTGGACATCAAAAAAACTGATGATGAACTGTGGTGGATCACCAGCGATGTGAGCTCGCTCTATTCTAATATCCCACACGACAAAGGGTTGTCGGTTATTCAATCCTACTTGGCAACCGATATTTATATGCCATTGAGACAACAGCAATTCATCAGTGAAATAATTTATTTTATATTACACCATAATTATTTTCTTTATCAGGGATCTTACTACCTTCAGGTTAGGGGTACGGCCATGGGCACCAGATTCGCACCCAGTTTTGCCAATTTATATATGGGCAAATTTGAGGAGACCCACATTTATGGGTCTGCTATGGGTGCGAGTCTGGTGTTCTATGGCCGTTATATAGATGATCTTCTGATTCTGTTTAGGGGCACTGTAGAGGAGGCCACAACCTTCACCTCCTCACTTAATATCAATGAATTTGATCTGGAATTCACCTCCAATATTCAATCCAATACTATTGAATTTTTGGACTTATCTCTATCTTTTTCTACGAGTGGGACAATTATATCTGAAACTTTTTTTAAAAAAGTTGATTGTAATAGTTTCTTAAATTTCAACAGTAACCACTATATTAGCTGGAAGAAAAATGTGCCCTACGGACAGTTTAGGCGAATAAGACGCAATTGTAGCACTATCGAAAGTTATAAGAAACAATCCCTTATTTTGAAGGATAGATTTTTGGAAAAGGGATATCCTCTGGACTTGATCCAAAAAGGATATTTTAGAGCCTTACAGGATGACAGGAACACTTATCTAACATCTGATAAGACCCCAAAAAAGACTAAAAAAGATCAAACAATTGAAAATTATAATAAAACACCATTATTCATTACTGGATTTAACAGTAACTATCGTGAGATCCAAAAAATCATATTAAAACATTGGCCCATTATCTGCGATGATCCACACCTTAAAAAACTAATCCCATCTAAACCAAGGATTGTATATAGAAGAGCGCCGACTCTTAAGAACAGACTGGCCCCTAGCAAAGTTGTAAGGGACAGGGTCATTTGTTCTGATCATAGATCAGGCCAAAAAAGGACCTTTCTGGGCAATTTTGTTCCCCCAACTGGAGTGTACAAATGTTTGAAGAATAAATGCAATATGTGCAGAGTCATAAAAAGAGGTACCAACACATTCTCCTCTAACCAAACAGGAGAAGAGTTTAAAATCAGCAAGAGGTTATCCTGTGAGTCGACCTATGTGATCTATTTAGTGAACTGCTCATGTGGGGCTCAATATGTAGGACGCACTAGTCGTGCTATAAAGAAACGTTGGAGTGAACACACTTACAACATTAAGAGGAAATATCTCAAACATAGTCTGTCAAGGCATTGTGCCTTTGCACATAAAGGAAGCACAAAAACGCTGTCAATACTACCTATTGAGCAAATATCTCGAAACAGTCACAATGCCTTTCTTAACTTGCGTCGTAGGGAGACCTACTGGATACATAAACTTCATACTCTGGTACCAGACGGTCTCAATGAATGTGTGGACTTAGCCGCTTTTGACATCTGATTGGCTATACTTATCTAATTTCTGCTTTCCTCTTCAGCATTCATTATATTGTTTTAATGAGTGATCTGAGGGCTCTTAGGTTAGGTAGACAGATATATTATCTTACCACTGTCTGTCACTACGAAAATAGATAGAGATATATATCTATATCTCTATCATAATGATGCAAGTTTTTATTTATTTTTATTCATTTTTACCATATATTACACATACCCTCCCACCTTCACATACACTTTCATCAAATACACACAAAGGATATGATAGGCCTTTGACACTAATGGTGCTACTAATAGTATACCATCAATTGGATATGGTATATAACACACTAACACAGTCCTCCATTGTATATATATATATATTATATTATTATATTAATTATATTATGTTTCATAATATTAGTCACAACATAGTCACATATATACTTATAAATTATCTAGAATATATCTACACATAATTAGGGTGTACATATGTAGATTATACTACATATATAAATATCTGTCGCACCAATAGTCAGAATATACACGGTATGGGGCTTAAATTTAGCTAATAACGGGATCTCTGTCATTAGTCACACTCGTGCTACCTACAGATCACTACAATATTACACTTGTTCATTTAGTTTGATGATAATTTAATATATATAATCCCATATAAATAGACACGCGTGAACATAGAAGTCCTCATTGGGACATGTTACTATTATGACTGGGTTGATGGTAATATAGTTTACATTTACTAACACATATGACACTATGGATAGATATATTATATACATTTATCCCAATTAATGTATACATTAGACACATTACATTTAGTTCACGGAAATAGGTCAGGAGACTACACTGATACATCCTCTTATTCCTTATTAATATCTATAGCCTCTGATGATAATTAGTTCCGATAAATTTTAACATAGATTAGTAGTTTACAAAATTGTCACCGTTTTATTCATCATTACACAGTTATCACTATTACACTTATGTTGAGGAAAAGGTAACTTCAGATTAAGAATATATTTAGTTAGGTTTTGACGAGGAAGATAATATCTACAACCGTAATGGGATATTACCCTAAGCCTATTTACAGGAAAGTTTGCCATCTAAATAGTATAGTGGTATATCCTAAAAACTATCCCAGCACACCATGATATATTTTTTATATTAGAATCTCTTTAAATAAATTGATTAACATCAGAATATCGCTACGATACTTAGGGGATACACGCATGCGCATCTGTAAGACAGAGACTGACAGATGACATCACACGCATGCGCAGTAACAAGTAGAGAACGCCGTAGGAAATGCTAATATGAAAGTTTACTTTCTATCGACACATCGCCACACGATACAATAATATTAACCTCAAGTAAGGCAAGTATATATTAACACTAACTTCAAGTAAGTCAATGCATCTTTAATGCTGCAGAGCCATCAATATGGGGAATTTGTACAACTGTATCACGCATATTACTTTACTTGTCAGTGGTGCCTAACAGGATCATTGATCCTTTGGATGGATATATAAATATATATGAGAATACATAGTTGGGGAATTAAATAAACAAATAAATACTATTGCTGGTATACATCATTTATTACAATGTTATGATCTATAATGTGATTTACATTTGTCATCCACTACAGTGAATGCTGATAGGGTAGTCTAAAAAGAAATTTCTTCATGCCACTCCCCTAACAGGTGTGTCCAATTAAAGCTGATACATATGTTGGCTATAAATAGCAAGTGTTTTAGTTATATGTTGTAAGCCTGATGAAACAGCCTGTGTGCTGAGAAACGCGTCGCTTGTTTTCACTTGTTTTTATATAGTAAATATTACTTTTTTTATAAAACACTTGCTCTTGTGCATTATTTGGACCAAACCTTGGCCTTCATTGGGACCTATGCTGTTTGCTTCCTGTGGGAACCCTGTCATAGTCTGTTGGGTGACTGTATTGATCCCATCCTGCCTGATTTGCATCACTGGAGATGCTTTACCAATTGTGAGTATATTACTTAAATAGAGTAATATATCTTGGGACCAAACTGTACTAGGCCATATAGGCACCCCTGTGTCTCTTTATATTTCCACTACAGATTATTCCATTCTACCCTAGAGGTCGGTCTGCTGGGTGACTGTGATTAATCCCAGACTGCTTCTATTGCACTAACTGAAGTGCATTCCAAATTGTGAGTTTATACTGGCACGACTAGACCATAATTATTGTGTTGAACAAACAATATTGGGCCATGTGGCGCATCTGTCTCTTTCTGTTTTGTAGATCATCCCTATAGGATCCAGGCCGGGTTCTCTACAGATTGCTGCCTAAAGATCACCCTCTATTTCCACTCCTCAGAGACTTTTTATTTGTATATTTGGAATTATTGAAGCATTACCTATTGTTTTTATTTATTTGGAATTATTGAAGCATTACCTATTGTTTTTATTTATGTGCGATATTTAGTACAACAACTGATTTAAAGTATTAATTTAATTGATCTATCGTTCATTTTATACCTCACTAGGTCTGATATATTATTATCATTTAGGGCGCCCCCTATTATATAGGAATCTTTTACAAACACACCTAGGTGTGTTTAAGCTTTTTGGCCATCTAGGGGTAGTCGACCTTATTAATTATGTTATCTGCTTTAGAAAGATCCAATAAAAGGATTAATACTAATAGTTTGGGCACCACTGAACACCACACTGAGAATGTATCTGATCCCTCCATGTACACTTTATTTACCAAATTAGAGAACTCACTTAAAGGGACAGTATACACTCATTTTCATATAACTGCATGTAATAGACACTACTATAAAGAATAATATGCACAGATACTGATATAAAAATCCAGTATAAAACAGTTTAAAAACTTACTTAGAAGCTGTCACTTTGGCTCTGTTGAAAAGGTAGATGGAAAGCCCACTGCAAGTGGCAAATAAGACACCCCCCCCTTCTTTTACATATGAAAAGACCCTTTACACAAACAGGAGCAAGCTGGAGTAGGTAGTCGAGCGTATTCACATAAAACTTTGGGGCTTGGTTAGGAGTCTGAAAATCAGAGCAATGTTATTTAAAAATAAGCAAAACTATACATTAATTAAAAAAAAAAAACTTTATGGGCTATATAAATAGATTATCTACAAAACATTTATGCAAAGAAAAAATGAGTGTATAATGTCCCTTTAAGTCTGAACATAGGCATTGGTGGGATTTTGAGACACTACAAAAATATAAAAACAAAAAATTGATACCCAGAGGTTTGAGAGTTTTTAAAAACTGTTCTTTTAAAGACAACAACGATATTCTTAGGGAATGGGAAGATGCCCTCAGTGTTTGTGCTAACACTTTTATAGACATATTGATTAAACATAGAAAACAAATGTATAATGAAGTCGGTATAGAAATAGATAAAATACAACAGAATTTAGAAAAATTTGTTAATCACACTGAATTTGAGGGTTTAAGAAAATCAGCATACGACCGAGCTGATGAATACCAGAGTGAAATAGTTAAGAGGAAAAACAAAAAATTACTAAGAGATGAGGGCGACTATGCCAAAGGGGAAATATACACCTATAATCGGAAAAATGGGAGAAATTTTAATAATTCCTATAATCCCCCCAAAAATACACCTAGCTTCACTCCTAGAAGACATGATGTCAATACTAGATTGACCCAGAATCAAGGTGACAGACACCCAGATTCGTACATGAGTAGACAACATAAACACAGAGACTCAAGATCTAATATGGCAAGGGAAGATTTATATCACTATCCTGATAACCAATTTAAGAATTATGAACAATCTTACCCACAGGGTAACTATAGACAACATCAACCCCATAATAATACCTACTCTTACCATGACAACTATCGTGAAAACAAATACCAACACTACCAACAAAATAACTCCCATTCAGACAAATCTTGGGATAAACCAAATCAATATAACAAAACACATAAACCTAATGATGGTTTTTACTATAGACCTAATGATAATATCTTCTCATAGATCTAGAGATCACAACTACACTGGTAGACCATGTAATACTACTGTTGACACACATAAAGAAACACCTCTGATACAAGAAAGAGTTACCACCAATGACCCTAGGCTCCCTGATACTTCAAATCACTTTAGACCTATGAATAGATCGTTTGAATCGACAAATAGATTTCAGCCACTTAATTCTGATAATACCCAGTCTCCTATTAATCCTACAACATCTTACACTAATGAACATAATAGGACTCCTTTTTTAGAGATGGGCCAAGACCACCGTGTAGAACACTGGTCCATGTCCCCCCGGCCACCACGACAAAAAAGAATCCACACAAACGAGGAAACAGAGGAAAATCCTCAACCGCCAAAAAGGAAAAACTATTAAAATACAAAAAGGGAATATTTAATTTGTCAGACCACATATTATCTGACGATTAGGGATGCACCGATACCGATACTAGTATCGGTATCGGTGCCGATACTGAGCATTTTCACAAGTACTTGTACTTGTTTACAATGCTCCGATGCCTCAGCCGATACTTTTTGAACCCTGTGGGGGAAGGAGGGACGTGAGGGAGCCTTGCGTGAGGAAGCTCCTGCTGTGCTAATAGAATCAGAGAGAGCTACAGTAGAGAGGGGCGGGGACCGCGCTATTGCAGCAGGGAGCTAACGCCTAAGAAGGTAGACAGACACTCAGAGATCGACGGCGTGTGGAGGAGTCAGACTGTATCAAGGTTAGGGGATTTTGCTTATGTGTGCATTATTTTATTATTTAAATATTGCAGCCAGCAGCCGTTACTAAAAGATAGCAGCCAGGTTAGGGGATATTTTTGCTTAAGCCATTATGTCTTGCAAGTCCGTTATTAACTGGAAACAGGGTTGAAAAACACAAACAGCGTTTGAACTGTTAGCTTAAGTTCAAAGGCTGTTTGTGTTTTTCAACCCTGTTTCCAGTTAATAACGGACTTGCAAGACATAATGGCTTAACCAAAAATATCCCCTAACCTGGCTGCTATCTTTTCAGGCATCAATGAATGAGTGCTTAGTGCTTAAAATAATATATAAATACCCCCAATGTCTCTCTGCAATACGTAGTCCCAGAGGCTCCAGCTCATGCAGACCAACTCCCAATCAAGACACACACGTAATCCATACGAGTTGCGTGATGTGAATCCCTTCGTTCTCCACCCTGGTGTCAGACACAGTTTCAGAGCACTTTAACATAGTCCCAGGAGTTGGAGGTACTTAGTCTTGTTTATTAATTATGCATTAAAAACGCCTAAGCAGCGTAGCAGACATAGCAATTTCCACTGATTCTAACACCGGAGTGTGCAGCCAGAAGCATCACAAGTACTGGCACACTCCAGTGTTAGAATCAGTGGAAATTGCTATGTCTGCTACGCTGCTTAGGCGTTTTTAATGCATAATTAATAAACAAGACTAAGTACCTCCAACTCCTGGGACTATGTTAAAGTGCTCTGAAACTGTGTCTGACACCAGGGTGGAGAACGAAGGGAAAGCATTTTTGAAAAACGTTATACATTAGTATTTTTATTGTTACAGTACACAGAGAAGGGCACATTGCATCGAAGTCACATAGTACAATAAAAATACTAATGTTTAACCTTTTTTCAAAAATGCTTTCTTGTTTAAATAAAAACGTTTTAGTGAGCTTATTTTTCACTGCCCAGTAACACACTGTGCAGCATCTCCCCTCCGTATGTGCTCCTCCCCTGTGCCTCTGCCCCATGTGACTTACCGTGTCATACTGTGAGCCCAGACTGACTAGGAAGTGGAACAGGACACAGTGCTGCTGCCTGCTAGCTGTTTAGGATTTCAAGGTAGATGCCCCAATGTGTAATGCATAATGTTTTCCCCCCCAATGTTCCCATCCAAATGTCTCACTGACTGGTCTGATTAGCTGATACAAAAGTGGCCAGGCATTTCTTCTAGTTAGACAAGGAGTTGACTATTAAACTTCTTTTTTAGACATTTGCCACAATAGAAAATAACTTTCTCCTCTCATCTGCACCACATGCTAGGGGTAGAACTCATTGTCCTCCAAGACAGTTTCAAATAATCCAATTGTTAACCCATTGACCACCAGAGGACTGCAGTGAATTGCTTTACACTTTACAGTGCATAGCAGCTTTTCTGGCAGCTATTTGGTTAACTGTATGTGTGTATTACTTGGAGCTGTCTTGGAGGACGATGAGTGAGTTCTACCCCTAGCATGTAGCTCAGAGGTGGAAAGGAGCTGCTTGGTGCTGATGCTGTGATTTGCAAAAGAAGTGAGTCTGCAAAAATATATTTCTACTACACTACTTGTGTAAATGGAATGGTGTTTCTCAATCTACAGCACTTCATCAACCCCTGCACTAGTATAAGCTAAATTATATGGAACTGATCCCTTTATATTTGTGTTTTAAGTTAAAACACAAATATCAAGTGATCAGTTCCATATAATTTAGCTTATACTAGTGCAGGGGTTGATGAAGTGCTGTAGATTGAGAAACACCATTCCATTTACACAAGTAGTGTAGTAAGATTTGAACAGAGAATGGATGAAAGTTAAAAAAAAAGTATATAACAAAAGGCTGTGGCTTGGCCATTCTTCTAATATAGTCTGGTGATTTGTTTGTGCTCCTTCCCAGTGCATTACTGTGCATGTTTTATATCTTCTTGAAGAATGCTGTGCCCATCACAGACATTCCAACCTGCAAAAGCTCATTTCAGGGAGGTGGCTCCACCCGCTACTGCGCCGCCGCTACCCCTAGTGTTGCCACCTCAGCCATGTTTTCCTGGGCCCTTATGAGTTACACATGCTGCAGGGTGTGCAGGGAGGAAAATGTATTGTGTTTCTGGACAGCACTATTCATATTCATTCCTGCACAACCTGCAGCATGTGTAACTTATAACTAGTGTTCTATATTTTAAAGGACAGGTGGCAACCCTAGCTACCCCCCCCCCCCCCTCACAGTTATATATTGGACACCTTGAAACCCTAAATAAGATAGAGACTTATCATTACAGTAGCTTCCCACTAAAGTCACATTAAAAAAAAAAGTAGCTTTATTGCACAACCACATACAACAAACCTATTTTCCAGTGATCGTACGCTTGTTGAATGCTTAAATATTTTAGAATACGAAGTTTAATTACGTGCAGTAAATAAGGTAGTATTTGTGTTTTATTTTATTAGAATCAGTGGGGGCTTGTTATATATTTATTTTTATGTTTTATTTAACATGTTCTGTGAAATTTACTTGAGTTGTTACAACAGGCCAATAAAGCTGCCTTTTTTATATATTTCATAATGTATTTTGAGTTACAGTTCTTCATACTTATAAAGAAGCTATCTTAAAACATTAGTTAGTCTGACTCTGTTGTAATGTGCTTGGGAAACTGTCACATGACAATAGAAAAGTATCGGTACTTGGTATCGGTGAGTACTTGAAAAAAAGTATCGGTACTTGTACTCGGTCTTAAAAAAATGGTATCGGTGCAACCCTACTGACGATGAAATCAAAATATTGGGTAGAGGTCTATCCTTTAGCCCCACTAATGGCCCTAATATGTTCCAATTGTTTGTGGATACAAACAGCTTCACTAGGAAGCTTTCATTACAGAAATACTTCGCAGAGAAACGTCTGAAAAATACTGACTGTATACCCATTGTTTTGAACTCCATGGATAAACATTTAAAAGATGGTATCATTACATTTGAACCAGATACATTATTGCAACAACTAAATGACAAATATATCCAAACAGACTTTAAGCCCAAATCTAATTTTAATCCTCCCCGTGTGAAAAATTCACACATTAGCATTTTTCAATCGATGGTACTAAAGGATTTTGAAAAATTAACAAAAAAAGCTAAATATAGGCATAATTTAAGTCCTGGCGAACGTCAAGCCCTCGAATCACTCATTGCGAATAAGAACATTGTAATACGCCAGGCGGACAAAGGAGGGGGCATTGTTCTTCAAAACAGGTCGGATTATATTCTAGAGGCCGATAGGATCTTAAAAGATGATAGCTATTATAAATTATTAGCCAAAGACCCTACCCCCATCTATCAGAAACAACTCTATTCATTACTCAAAGAAGGATTTGATGAGGGCATTATATCCAAAAAAGAAAAGGAATATCTCTATCCTAAAAACCCTAATGTGGCATTTTACTACCATTTGCCTAAGATTCACAAAAATATATCCCTTCCTCCTGGTCGTCTGATTGTGGCAGGCATTGACAGCTTGACTGACCATCTCTCAGCTTATATAGATTCTTTCTTACAGAAACACGTTATTAATCTACCCTCATTTATTAGGGATTCCACAGATCTCCTTAACAAATTAAATAGTTTGGACATCAAAAAAACTGATGATGAACTGTGGTGGATCACCAGCGATGTGAGCTCGCTCTATTCTAATATCCCACACGACAAAGGGTTGTCGGTTATTCAATCCTACTTGGCAACCGATATTTATATGCCATTGAGACAACAGCAATTCATCAGTGAAATAATTTATTTTATATTACACCATAATTATTTTCTTTATCAGGGATCTTACTACCTTCAGGTTAGGGGTACGGCCATGGGCACCAGATTCGCACCCAGTTTTGCCAATTTATATATGGGCAAATTTGAGGAGACCCACATTTATGGGTCTGCTATGGGTGCGAGTCTGGTGTTCTATGGCCGTTATATAGATGATCTTCTGATTCTGTTTAGGGGCACTGTAGAGGAGGCCACAACCTTCACCTCCTCACTTAATATCAATGAATTTGATCTGGAATTCACCTCCAATATTCAATCCAATACTATTGAATTTTTGGACTTATCTCTATCTTTTTCTACGAGTGGGACAATTATATCTGAAACTTTTTTTAAAAAAGTTGATTGTAATAGTTTCTTAAATTTCAACAGTAACCACTATATTAGCTGGAAGAAAAATGTGCCCTACGGACATTTTAGGCGAATAAGACGCAATTATAGCACTATCGAAAGTTATAAGAAACAATCCCTTATTTTGAAGGATAGATTTTTGGAAAAGGGATATCCTCTGGACTTGATCCAAAAAGGATATTTTAGAGCCTTACAGGATGACAGGAACACTTATCTAACATCTGATAAGACCCAAAAAAAGACTAAAAAAGATCAAACAATTGAAAATTATAATAAAACACCATTATTCATTACTGGATTTAACAGTAACTATCGTGAGATCCAAAAAATCATATTAAAACATTGGCCCATTATCTGCGATGATCCACACCTTAAAAAACTAATCCCATCTAAACCAAGGATTGTATATAGAAGAGCGCCGACTCTTAAGAACAGACTTAAATACACACAAAGGATATGATAGGCCTTTGACACTAATGGTGCTACTAATAGTATACCATCAATTGGATATGGTATATAACACACTAACACAGTCCTCCATTGTATATATATATATATTATATTATTATATTAATTATATTATGTTTCATAATATTAGTCACAACATAGTCACATATATACTTATAAATTATCTAGAATATATCTACACATAATTAGGGTGTACATATGTAGATTATACTACATATATAAATATCTGTCGCACCAATAGTCAGAATATACACGGTATGGGGCTTAAATTTAGCTAATAACGGGATCTCTGTCATTAGTCACACTCGTGCTACCTACAGATCACTACAATATTACACTTGTTCATTTAGTTTGATGATAATTTAATATATATAATCCCATATAAATAGACACGCGTGAACATAGAAGTCCTCATTGGGAGATGTTACTATTATGACTGGGTTGATGATAATATAGTTTACATTTACTAACACATATGACACTATGGATAGATATATTATATACATTTATCCCAATTAATGTATACATTAGACACATTACATTTAGTTCACGGAAATAGGTCAGGAGACTACACTGATACATCCTCTTATTCCTTATGAATATCTATAGCCTCTGATGATAATTAGTTCCGATAAATTTTAACATAGATTAGTAGTTTACAAAATTGTCACCGTTTTATTCATCATTACACAGTTATCACTATTACACTTATGTTGAGGAAAAGGTAACTTCAGATTAAGAATATAGTTAGTTAGGTTTTGACGAGGAAGATAATATCTACAACCGTAATGGGATATAACCCTAAGCCTATTTACAGGAAAGTTTGCCATCTAAATAGTATAGTGGTATATCCTAAAAACTATCCCAGCACACCATGATATATTTTTTATATTAGAATCTCTTTAAATAAATTGATTAACATCAGAATATCGCTACGATACTTAGGGAATACACGCATGCGCATCTGTAAGACAGAGACTGACAGATGACATCACACGCATGCGCAGTAACAAGTAGAGAACGCCGTAGGAAATGCTAATATGAAAGTTTACTTTCTATCGACACATCGCCACACGATACAATAATATTAACCTCAAGTAAGGCAAGTATATATTAACACTAACTTCAAGTAAGTCAATGCATCTTTAATGCTGCAGAGCCATCAATATGGGGAATTTGTACAACTGTATCACGCATATTACTTTACTTGTCAGTGGTGCCTAACAGGATCATTGATCCTTTGGATGGATATATAAATATATATGAGAATACATAGTTGGGGAATTAAATAAACAAATAAATACTATTGCTGGTATACATAATTTATTACAATGTTATGATCTATAATGTGATTTACATTTGTCATCCACTACAGTGAATGCTGATAGGGTAGTCTAAAAAGAAATTTCTTCATGCCACTCCCCTAACAGGTGTGTCCAATTAAAGCTGATACATATGTTGGCTATAAATAGCAAGTGTTTTAGTTATATGTTGTAAGCCTGATGAAACAGCCTGTGTGCTGAGAAACGCGTCGCTTGTTTTTACTTGTTTTTATATAGTAAATATTACTTTTTTTATAAAACACTTGCTCTTGTGCATTATTTGGACCAAACCTTGGCCTTCATTGGGACCTATGCTGTTTGCTTCCTGTGGGAACCCTGTCATAGTCTGTTGGGTGACTGTATTGATCCCATCCTGCCTGATTTGCATCACTGGAGATGCTTTACCAATTGTGAGTATATTACTTAAATAGAGTAATATATCTTGGGACCAAACTGTACTAGGCCATATAGGCACCCCTGTGTCTCTTTATATTTCCACTACAGATTATTCCATTCTACCCTAGAGGTCGGTCTGCTGGGTGACTGTGATTAATCCCAGACTGCTTCTATTGCACTAACTGAAGTGCATTCCAAATTGTGAGTTTATACTGGCACGACTAGACCATAATTATTGTGTTGAACAAACAATATTGGGCCATGTGGCGCATCTGTCTCTTTCTGTTTTGTAGATCATCCCTATAGGATCCAGGCCGGGTTCTCTACAGATTGCTGCCTAAAGATCACCCTCTATTTCCACTCCTCAGAGACTTTTTATTTGTATATTTGGAATTATTGAAGCATTACCTATTGTTTTTATTTATTTGGAATTATTGAAGCATTACCTATTGTTTTTATTTATGTGCGATATTTAGTACAACAACTGATTTAAAGTATTAATTTAATTGATCTATCGTTCATTTTATACCTCACTAGGTCTGATATATTATTATCATTTAGGGCGCCCCCTATTATATAGGAATCTTTTACAAACACACCTAGGTGTGTTTAAGCTTTTTGGCCATCTAGGGGTAGTCGACCTTATTAATTATGTTATCTGCTTTAGAAAGATCCAATAAAAGGATTAATACTAATAGTTTGGGCACCACTGAACACCACACTGAGAATGTATCTGATCCCTCCATGTACACTTTATTTACCAAATTAGAGAACTCACTTAAAGGGACAGTATACACTCATTTTCATATAACTGCATGTAATAGACACTACTATAAAGAATAATATGCACAGATACTGATATAAAAATCCAGTATAAAACAGTTTAAAAACTTACTTAGAAGCTGTCACTTTGGCTCTGTTGAAAAGGTAGATGGAAAGCCCACTGCAAGTGGCAAATAAGACACCCCCCCCCCCTTCTTTTACATATGAAAAGACCCTTTACACAAACAGGAGCAAGCTGGAGTAGGTAGTCGAGCGTATTCACATAAAACTTTGGGGCTTGGTTAGGAGTCTGAAAATCAGAGCAATGTTATTTAAAAATAAGCAAAACTATACATTAATTAAAAAAAAAAAACTTTATGGGCTATATAAATAGATTATCTACAAAACATTTATGCAAAGAAAAAATGAGTGTATAATGTCCCTTTAAGTCTGAACATAGGCATTGGTGGGATTTTGAGACACTACAAAAATATAAAAACAAAAAATTGATACCCAGAGGTTTGAGAGTTTTTAAAAACTGTTCTTTTAAAGACAACAACGATATTCTTAGGGAATGGGAAGATGCCCTCAGTGTTTGTGCTAACACTTTTATAGACATATTGATTAAACATAGAAAACAAATGTATAATGAAGTCGGTATAGAAATAGATAAAATACAACAGAATTTAGAAAAATTTGTTAATCACACTGAATTTGAGGGTTTAAGAAAATCAGCATACGACCGAGCTGATGAATACCAGAGTGAAATAGTTAAGAGGAAAAACAAAAAATTACTAAGAGATGAGGGCGACTATGCCAAAGGGGAAATATACACCTATAATCGGAAAAATGGGAGAAATTTTAATAATTCCTATAATCCCCCCAAAAATACACCTAGCTTCACTCCTAGAAGACATGATGTCAATACTAGATTGACCCAGAATCAAGGTGACAGACACCCAGATTCGTACATGAGTAGACAACATAAACACAGAGACTCAAGATCTAAAATGGCAAGGGAAGATTTATATCACTATCCTGATAACCAATTTAAGAATTATGAACAATCTTACCCACAGGGTAACTATAGACAACATCAACCCCATAATAATACCTACTCTTACCATGACAACTATCGTGAAAACAAATACCAACACTACCAACAAAATAACTCCCATTCAGACAAATCTTGGGATAAACCAAATCAATATAACAAAACACATAAACATAATGATGGTTTTTACTATAGACCTAATGATAACATGGGATATTCTTCTCATAGATCTAGAGATCACAACTACACTGGTAGACCATGTAATACTACTGTTGACACACATAAAGAAACACCTCTGATACAAGAAAGAGTTACCACCAATGACCCTAGGCTCCCTGATACTTCAAATCACTTTAGACCTATGAATAGATCGTTTGAATCGACAAATAGATTTCAGCCACTTAATTCTGATAATACCCAGTCTCCTATTAATCCTACAACATCTTACACTAATGAACATAATAGGACTCCTTTTTTAGAGATGGGCCAAGACCACCGTGTAGAACACTGGTCCATGTCCCCCCGGCCACCACGACAAAAAAGAATCCACACAAACGAGGAAACAGAGGAAAATCCTCAACCACCAAAAAGGAAAAACTATTAAAATACAAAAAGGGAATATTTAATTTGTCAGACCACATATTATCTGACGATGAAATCAAAATATTGGGTAGAGGTCTATCCTTTAGCCCCACTAATGGCCCTAATATGTTCCAATTGTTTGTGGATACAAACAGCTTCACTAGGAAGCTTTCATTACAGAAATACTTCGCAGAGAAACGTCTGAAAAATACTGACTGTATACCCATTGTTTTGAACTCCATGGATAAACATTTAAAAGATGGTATCATTACATTTGAACCAGATACATTATTGCAACAACTAAATGACAAATATATCCAAACAGACTTTAAGCCCAAATCTAATTTTAATCCTCCCCGTGTGAAAAATTCACACATTAGCATTTTTCAATCGATGGTACTAAAGGATTTTGAAAAATTAACAAAAAAAGCTAAATATAGGCATAATTTAAGTCCTGGCGAACGTCAAGCCCTCGAATCACTCATTGCGAATAAGAACATTGTAATACGCCAGGCGGACAAAGGAGGGGGCATTGTTCTTCAAAACAGGTCGGATTATATTCTAGAGGCCGATAGGATCTTAAAAGATGATAGCTATTATAAATTATTAGCCAAAGACCCTACCCCCATCTATCAGAAACAACTCTATTCATTACTCAAAGAAGGATTTGATGAGGGCATTATATCCAAAAAAGAAAAGGAATATCTCTATCCTAAAAACCCTAATGTGGCATTTTACTACCATTTGCCTAAGATTCACAAAAATATATCCCTTCCTCCTGGTCGTCTGATTGTGGCAGGCATTGACAGCTTGACTGACCATCTCTCAGCTTATATAGATTCTTTCTTACAGAAACACGTTATTAATCTACCCTCATTTATTAGGGATTCCCCAGATCTCCTTAACAAATTAAATAGTTTGGACATCAAAAAAACTGATGATGAACTGTGGTGGATCACCAGCGATGTGAGCTCGCTCTATTCTAATATCCCACACGACAAAGGGTTGTCGGTTATTCAATCCTACTTGGCAACCGATATTTATATGCCATTGAGACAACAGCAATTCATCAGTGAAATAATTTATTTTATATTACACCATAATTATTTTCTTTATCAGGGATCTTACTACCTTCAGGTTAGGGGTACGGCCATGGGCACCAGATTCGCACCCAGTTTTGCCAATTTATATATGGGCAAATTTGAGGAGACCCACATTTATGGGTCTGCTATGGGTGCGAGTCTGGTGTTCTATGGCCGTTATATAGATGATCTTCTGATTCTGTTTAGGGGCACTGTAGAGGAGGCCACAACCTTCACCTCCTCACTTAATATCAATGAATTTGATCTGGAATTCACCTCCAATATTCAATCCAATACTATTGAATTTTTGGACTTATCTCTATCTTTTTCTACGAGTGGGACAATTATATCTGAAACTTTTTTTAAAAAAGTTGATTGTAATAGTTTCTTAAATTTCAACAGTAACCACTATATTAGCTGGAAGAAAAATGTGCCCTACGGACAGTTTAGGCGAATAAGACGCAATTGTAGCACTATCGAAAGTTATAAGAAACAATCCCTTATTTTGAAGGATAGATTTTTGGAAAAGGGATATCCTCTGGACTTGATCCAAAAAGGATATTTTAGAGCCTTACAGGATGACAGGAACACTTATCTAACATCTGATAAGACCCAAAAAAAGACTAAAAAAGATCAAACAATTGAAAATTATAATAAAACACCATTATTCATTACTGGATTTAACAGTAACTATCGTGAGATCCAAAAAATCATATTAAAACATTGGCCCATTATCTGCGATGATCCACACCTTAAAAAACTAATCCCATCTAAACCAAGGATTGTATATAGAAGAGCGCCGACTCTTAAGAACAGACTGGCCCCTAGCAAAGTTGTAAGGGACAGGGTCATTTGTTCTGATCATAGATCAGGCCAAAAAAGGACCTTTCTGGGCAATTTTGTTCCCCCAACTGGAGTGTACAAATGTTTGAAGAATAAATGCAATATGTGCAGAGTCATAAAAAGAGGTACCAACACATTCTCCTCTAACCAAACAGGAGAAGAGTTTAAAATCAGCAAGAGGTTATCCTGTGAGTCGACCTATGTGATCTATTTAGTGAACTGCTCATGTGGGGCTCAATATGTAGGACGCACTAGTCGTGCTATAAAGAAACGTTGGAGTGGACACACTTACAACATTAAGAGGAAATATCTCAAACATAGTCTGTCAAGGCATTGTGCCTTTGCACATAAAGGAAGCACAAAAACGCTGTCAATACTACCTATTGAGCAAATATCTCGAAACAGTCACAATGCCTTTCTTAACTTGCGTCGTAGGGAGACCTACTGGATACATAAACTTCATACTCTGGTACCAGACGGTCTCAATGAATGTGTGGACTTAGCCGCTTTTGACATCTGATTGGCTATACTTATCTAATTTCTGCTTTCCTCTTCAGCATTCATTATATTGTTTTAATGAGTGATCTGAGGGCTCTTAGGTTAGGTAGACAGATATATTATCTTACCACTGTCTGTCACTACGAAAATAGATAGAGATATATATCTATATCTCTATCATAATGATGCAAGTTTTTATTTATTTTTATTCATTTTTACCATATATTACACATACCCTCCCACCTTCACATACACTTTCATCAAATACACACAAAGGATATGATAGGCCTTTGACACTAATGGTGCTACTAATAGTATACCATCAATTGGATATGGTATATGACACACTAACACAGTCCTCCATTGTATATATATATATATATATATTATATTATTATATTAATTATATTATGTTTCATAATATTAGTCACAACATAGTCACATATATACTTATAAATTATCTAGAATATATCTACACATAATTAGGGTGTACATATGTAGATTATACTACATATATAAATATCTGTCACACCAATAGTCAGAATATACACGGTATGGGGCTTAAATTTAGCTAATAACGGGATCTCTGTCATTAGTCACACTCGTGCTACCTACAGATCACTACAATATTACACTTGTTCATTTAGTTTGATGATAATTTAATATATATAATCCCATATAAATAGACACGCGTGAACATAGAAGTCCTCATTGGGAGATGTTACTATTATGACTGGGTTGATGGTAATATAGTTTACATTTACTAACACATATGACACTATGGATAGATATATTATATACATTTATCCCAATTAATGTATACATTAGACACATTACATTTAGTTCACGGAAATAGGTCAGGAGACTACACTGATACATCCTCTTATTCCTTATTAATATCTATAGCCTCTGATGATAATTAGTTCCGATAAATTTTAACATAGATTAGTAGTTTACAAAATTGTCACCGTTTTATTCATCATTACACAGTTATCACTATTACACTTATGTTGAGGAAAAGGTAACTTCAGATTAAGAATATATTTAGTTAGGTTTTGACGAGGAAGATAATATCTACAACCGTAATGGGATATTACCCTAAGCCTATTTACAGGAAAGTTTGCCATCTAAATAGTATAGTGGTATATCCTAAAAACTATCCCAGCACACCATGATATATTTTTTATATTAGAATCTCTTTAAATAAATTGATTAACATCAGAATATCGCTACGATACTTAGGGGATACACGCATGCGCATCTGTAAGACAGAGACTGACAGATGACATCACACGCATGCGCAGTAACAAGTAGAGAACGCCGTAGGAAATGCTAATATGAAAGTTTACTTTCTATCGACACATCGCCACACGATACAATAATATTAACCTCAAGTAAGGCAAGTATATATTAACACTAACTTCAAGTAAGTCAATGCATCTTTAATGCTGCAGAGCCATCAATATGGGGAATTTGTACAACTGTATCACGCATATTACTTTACTTGTCAGTGGTGCCTAACAGGATCATTGATCCTTTGGATGGATATATAAATATATATGAGAATACATAGTTGGGGAATTAAATAAACAAATAAATACTATTGCTGGTATACATCATTTATTACAATGTTATGATCTATAATGTGATTTACATTTGTCATCCACTACAGTGAATGCTGATAGGGTAGTCTAAAAAGAAATTTCTTCATGCCACTCCCCTAACAGGTGTGTCCAATTAAAGCTGATACATATGTTGGCTATAAATAGCAAGTGTTTTAGTTATATGTTGTAAGCCTGATGAAACAGCCTGTGTGCTGAGAAACGCGTCGCTTGTTTTTACTTGTTTTTATATAGTAAATATTACTTTTTTTATAAAACACTTGCTCTTGTGCATTATTTGGACCAAACCTTGGCCTTCATTGGGACCTATGCTGTTTGCTTCCTGTGGGAACCCTGTCATAGTCTGTTGGGTGACTGTATTGATCCCATCCTGCCTGATTTGCATCACTGGAGATGCTTTACCAATTGTGAGTATATTACTTAAATAGAGTAATATATCTTGGGACCAAACTGTACTAGGCCATATAGGCACCCCTGTGTCTCTTTATATTTCCACTACAGATTATTCCATTCTACCCTAGAGGTCGGTCTGCTGGGTGACTGTGATTAATCCCAGACTGCTTCTATTGCACTAACTGAAGTGCATTCCAAATTGTGAGTTTATACTGGCACGACTAGACCATAATTATTGTGTTGAACAAACAATATTGGGCCATGTGGCGCATCTGTCTCTTTCTGTTATGTTTCACAGTAGTGAAATTTGAGTCCATGGTGGAGGTTAGGTCTGATATGTGAGGATGGGTTGCGGCTAAGTCTGGAAGATATTGGAATTTTGGATGAAAACCATAATTGGTATAGAAGGGAGGGTGTCTGTTTAGTGGTTGAGTGTATAGTATTGTTGAAGACGAATTCAGCAAAGTGTAACTGTTGGGACCAAGAATGTTGGTTATTATGACAAAAAGTTCGTAGGAACTGCTCCACCCATTGGTTGCACCTCTCTGTCTGTCCGTTTGTCTGAGGATGATATGAAGAGGACAGGGATTTGTCAATGGAGAACTGTTTACAAAAAGCAGACCATAAAGAGCTAGTGAACTGAGACCCACGGTCAGTTAATATTTTACTAGGAAGTCCATGTAGTTTAATGACATTCACAAGCAATAAATGGATGGTCTCAGCAGCAGTTGGGAGCTTGTGATAAGGTATCAAGTGGATCATTTTACTAAACAGATCTACTACAACAAGTATAGTTGTGTTTTTGTCTGATTTTGGAAGATCTACTATATAGTCCAAAGCGATTTCTTGCCAGGGTTTATCAGGAGTAGGTGTGGTAAGCAGGAGTCCGAAGGGAGGCCTCTTACTTCTTTTCGAGATGGTACAGGCTCGACAGGTGTTTATGAACTGAGTGACATCAGGAAGGATGGTAGGCCACCAATATGACCTCTGTAAGAGTTCTTTCGTTTTTTGCAACCCACAATGTCCACCGAGAGGTGAGTCATGTGCAGAGCGTAGAAGTTGGTCACGTAGAGAAGGGGGAACGTAAAACTTCTGGTTGTGGCAATAAACACTGTCGTTATTCTTTCGTAAGAGATGTAGAGGTTTTAATGGGTCTTTGATTTGTTCGGACCGAAAAAGTGGTAGGGAATCTATCAAGAAGAGAAGGAAATTATTTTCTGGGATAACGTGCCGGTTAAAGGTATGATCCACCAATGTGTGTGGTATCCGAGACAGAGCATCTGCTTTGCCATTTTTGCTCGCAGGTCTGTAAGTGATGAGGAAGTTGAAGCGTGATAGGAAGAGATTCCAGCGGACTTGGCGGGCAGAAAGCGTTCTAGTGGATTTAAGAAACTGTAGATTCCTGTGGTCAGTGTATACAATGGTAGGTGTTGAGGCTCCTTCAAGTAGGTGTCTCCATTGTTCGAAAGCAGCCTTTATGGCAAGGAGCTCCTTCTCACCCACTGGGTAATGTCTTTCTGCAGAGGTCAAGGACCTAGAGTAGTAAGCTACTGGGTGCAGTGGTTGTTGGTGAGACTCTCTTTGCGACAGGATGGCTCCAAGAGCGAAGTCTGAGGCATCTACTTCAAGGGTGAATGGGAGTTCAGTGTTAGGATACCTAAGGATAGGAGCAGATGTGAAAGTTGTCTTCAGTTTGTCGAAAGCTTCTTGGGCGGTGTTGGACCAGACAAATTTGATATTTTGTTTTGTTAGATCAGTGAGTGGTTTTGCCAGAGTAGAATAGTTCTTAATACATTTGTTTTCTGGTTGTGGGAACAGGCCAATCTAATACTGTTTTGATCTTATTTTCGTCCATGCGTATTCCCATATCAGATATAATGTAGCCCAGGAAAAGAATACTGTTTACGTGGAACGTACATTTTTCGGCCTTCACAAATAATGAATTGTTTCGTAGACGTGTAAGAACCTGACGGACATGCATCTTGTGCTCAGCGAGGGTTTTTGAGAAAATTAAAATGTCGTCCAAGTAGATAACGATGTAGGTGTCTAGCACATCCTTGAAGATGTCATTGATCAGGTGCTGGAAGGTGGCAGGGGCATTGCAGAGACCGAATGGCATAACTACATATTCGTATAACCCATAACAGGTACGAAAGCAGTCAGCCATTCGTCTCCTGCCCGCATCCTGATCAAGTTGTACGCGCCCCTAAGATCTAACTTGGTGAAGATCTTAGAGCCTACCAACCGCTCAATAAGTTCCAAAATCAGCGGTAAGGGGTAACGGTTTTTTATGGTTATTTTATTTAACTGCCTATAATCCACTATAGGTCTTAAGGAACCGTCCTTATTCTTTACAAAAAAGATACCTGCTGCAGCAGGGGAGGTTGATGGCCTGATGAAGCCTTTCTTCAAGTTTTCGTCGATGTAGGATCTGAGGTGTAGTAATTCCGGTTTGGAGAGAGGGAATATGTGACCACATGGTATGACTGCTCCAGGTAGTAAATCTATGGGGCAGTCATATGGCCTGTGTGGAGGAAGAGTTTCAGATTGGGTTTTACTAAATACATCTTTGAACTCTGCATATTCCATAGGTACATTTGACTGTAAACTCTCTGAGGTGTTTTGTAGAAGTAGATGTGGGTAACAGGTAGTTTTGCAGTACTCAGAGTTAAATTGTAAGGAGAGTGAGGACCATGATATCAAGGGATCATGTTGCCGAAGCCACTGTAACCCTAATATCAAAGGAAAATCAGGAGAGGTAATAACGTCAAATTTAATATACTCCCTGTGATGGCATTCTGTTGACATTAAGATGGGAATGGTTTCGAAGGTAACTGGACCAGTGGAGAGAACCTTACCATCAATCCCCCTTAAGTAGACAGGAGACAGTTTTTTATGCAAGGGTATATTATTTATTTTACAGAAAGAACCGTCAATGTAAGAGAGAGAGGCACCGGAGTCAATGATCCCTTGAAGTGTCACCCGAGTTTGATCCCACTGTAAGACAAGAGGAATTTTACAGTAATGAGCAGATTTGAGAATGCTTTTTATTGAGGAAGTGGGAGTAAGCAACTTACCCTTTCTTTGACGGGTTAAGTTGGGACAGTCTCTGACCCCATGGTCTTCTGATGCGCAGTACATGCACAGATTATTTGTGCGACGCCTTAATTTTTCCTGGGAGCTCAGAGGACCTCGTAGGAAAGCGATATCCATAGGTTCAGCTGGGGGTTTTGAATGTGTTGTGGGTGGAGTTGATGTGGTTTTTTGCCTATAGGGTGTGTCGTGACTACTTCTTTCATGATGTCTTTCCCTAAGCCTCCTATCTATGCAAATACTGAGATCTATTAGTTGTTCAAGAGTAGGGGGTATTTGGGTACGTGATAGTTCATCCTTAATGGCTTCTGACAACCCTAGGCGAAATTGGTTTCGCAGAGACAAGTTGTTCCATTGGGTGTCAGGAGCCCATCTTTTAAATTCGGAGATATATTCCTCAACCTCTCTTTTCCTCTGCTTTAGAGACCTCATAGCTGTTTCTGCCGTCTGTTGTTTAAAGGGGTCATCATAAATTTGTGCAAGGGCAGAGAAAAAGGAGTCTAAGGAATTAAGGATCTCATCGTTATGCTCCAAAAAGGTGTTTGCCCATGCTCTGGGCTCTGCTCTTAAGTAAGATATGGTGGTCATAACCTTTATCCTATCATTAGGATAGGTATATGGTTTGAGGGTGAACAACAGATAACATGAGTTCTTAAATTCCCTGAAAGTTTTTCTATCACCTGTAAAAGGTTCAGGAGCACTAATTTGGGGTTCCTGGGGAGGGGGTTTTCTATCCACTACCTCCTTTATGTATGTTTTTAAATTATCATTCTCTAATTTGAGTGCTGTGAGCCCTTCAGTTAACATATCTACTTTAGTGCTTAATGTTTGCATATGAGCTGACATATCAGTTGGGTCCATTTTATAAATGGCTTGGTATTTCTGTAATGTCTGGAAAGAAGACAAAAAAATAGAAGTTGGACCACAGCTGCTGATATATAAAATTTGATAGGTTGTTGCTAAGTATGTAGCAGGAAATTACATGAGCATTACCCCGGTGTAACAAGTAAAATCCCAGCACACACACATGAAGCAGTTTGTTATATGATATGCAAGTTGCAGCAGAATGAACTATGGCTGACGCAGCAAGTATAAAATAAGGGTTTCAGCAGTGTATCTTGCTTCCTTGTAATCACTGGTAGAAAATATGAAAAAACAATATATATATGCGCAAAATGGACATTAATGGCCAAAAAGTAAGGTAACAAAATCAGCGGAGGGTCAGGCAAAACAAAGTGTCAGAAAAAATAGGAACAGGTACTTTCATAAGGAATTAGCACTAAAGACAGATTGACAAAAACTTATGAGAGATCCTCTTAGTAATGGTACCTTTAACGGGCTGTAGTAGAGAGTAAACCGCAGCAGCGGTGAGAGCAGTGAGAGCTGGCTTGTGGCGGCTGAGTACGGCGTGTGACGTCACAGAGGCCAAGTTCCGGATTAGCGAAGTAGGTCTGTGTGGAGTTAGGAAGGCACAGGCTGTCAGTATCCGAACTGAGTGATCACCAAACAGGTTGGGAGGTTTGGGTGGAGCTTGGGTGGACTGAGAATCAATACCAAGCACTGACATAAGGTTGAGGGAGGTATTTAAAGGAATTTGTATTAGAATCTTAAAGGGACAGTGGTATACAATAACGGTGAATTGCATATGTGTGACAATATGGCACGAAATACCCTGACCAGACTTTCGGTCCTCCCTACAATCAATTCTCACCCAACATAGTGACTTACCTACGATAATAGGAGACAACTTCAATATGGCCCAGGCCTTTCCCCTAGACAGATTATTTGACCCCTCTCACCTAAACACAGCAAAACAGCCCCAAAATAAACATGTAAAAAAAACAAGACTTATACCCATATTCAGAGAGGACTTGGGACTGAATGATCTATGGAGATCCCAATACCCAGACCAAAGAGATAACACATGCGTATCCAAGACAGATCATACATTTTCGTGCATTGACTACTCCCTCACCTCAAATAACCCCCACCATAATAAGTACAACCATTTTGCCAATTACCATATCGGACCATGCCCACATTCAGTTAATCCTTCATTCTCTCGAGGCACCCCCCCCCCCCCCGAGAAGTGGAGATTCCCCTCTCATTTATACAATAACGCAGAGTTCAAACAATACTTAAAATCCTTCTGACTGCAATATGCCTTTGATAACGAGCAACACAGACTAGTGCAGACTTATTTTTTATCTCAGGATACAAAATAAACATTGATAAGTCAGAACTGACTTGGCTACTTAACTTCTAAACCTCCCAATTAAGTGACATTGAATTGAAAATAACCACCGGAACTTTTAAATACCTAGGGATTCATCTACACGTAGACACCAATCATTTGTACCGTTGGCAAATCCATAACAGCATAATAGCAACCAGAGAAGTCACCTTATCTTCATACCTACATGAAACCCCAAAAAAAAAATTCATCAAGCATATATAACTCCTAGGTTACGCTCAAAATGGATCCCGAATGCACAAAACATCTGCACTAAATGCTCAGCTCCTTTCCCAGATATGGTACACCTGGTATGGGATTGACCTAAACTGCAGAGATTTTGGGACAAGGTTACCTTTTGGCTAACAAAAATACTCAAAACCCAAATAACTTTAACAGCAGAATATATATTCTTCCTTAACAATAATGCATCATTCCCCAATCATTGCAGATTTTTGAACATGGTAGTACTTAGAGCATGGAAATTGATATTGCAATACTGGACCAGAAATGGAGAACCACCCTTTAAAAACTGACTAATGTGATACATCAACAAATCTTAATAGAGCAAGCTGACGTTCAAAGTAATTGTGATGATAGAATAAGACAATTCATAAGTAATTGGGAACCATTTTTGCTATACTTACCTAACCTTCTGAGAACCAAAATCCTTCACCTCTTTCAGCATACCCCTTTTATACTAAATAAGAACCTACATGGCCGATGGTGCATGCCAACTGCTGACAGTGACTCCTGACTAACCCTGATTGGCCTTGTAAGATAATAATACTATTTGTTGGAAAACATTGAAATATACGACTGCGACCGCTCTGCGGGGCCTGACCCTGCTGGCTCTGACTCCAATCGCTCAGGTATTTATTTATTTGTTATTTCATAAATGCTATGCTGACTTGTACTATTCCTCTATGTGGAATAAACTCCTTATCTTGAGTGCCACACTACTACATTAATAGACCCTAGGGCGCAGGGAAAATCAGATGATAGATCAAAATTATGTTTATCTAATTTTTGGAATAATAATGCCCTCCCCCTAAACAATTTTCTATGTTACAAGAATACCAGTTGTTTCATCTCAAGTAACATAATACCTCATGTTTATGTTTTGTTTGATTGTATTCTAAGTAATTTGTTATTGTTTTAGGTTAGTTTTGTTTGGTTAGTGGAGTAATTTTCCCTCCAATTGCAAAAAAAAAAAAAAGGAAGCTCGACTACATCACAGGATCAATAGCTATACTAATGAACACACTCACACAATTTTACTTGTCATAAAATGATTGAATTACCACATCAGTAATATGTGTAACAATGATGCCAATACTTTGTAGTTATTGTGATGTTGTATGAGTATTTCTCAAAAATAAAGTAATAAAAAATAAAAACTATAGCCGGATGTATACGGAGCATGATGGGAATTGTAGTCTTTGGTTTTTAGTGAAGTGTGTGTAATAGATATGTCTCTAAGACATGGGGGCTGATTTATCATGGCCAAAATGGGGCCAAACACCCCTGTTCACCAGAACTGCTTGTGCAATGATAAATGCAGACAGTGTATGCTGTTGGCATTTATGGATGTCTGGCAGACATGATCGCTACAGCTGATCATATCCGCCAGACGAATTATAAATCAGCCCCATAATATAGAACACATTGTGCAAAAGGTAGTATATTATTATACGTATGTAAGTAAAATGGATGACATATAGAATATAATACATAGTATATAAAATATAATATGAAATATGAAACAAATTATATAAAAGATAATACATAACAGATAAATATGTGAAGATACAATATAGTTAAAAATATACAAAAATGTACATGTAAATAAGACATACTATAATACAAATAAAGTCAACATTTATTGATTGGTAAAGCGTTTGCATTGCCGGGAAGCTTTGTGCATATAAGAGCGCACTTCTATAGGCTCCAATGAGAGCCTCGTTCTCATGCCTAGTGCAGCGTAGGGGCTAATTCGCACAGCAATGGGCAGCAAATATAAATATATATATATATATATATATATATATATATATATATATATATATATATATGATTATGTACATAAATATTTATATGTTTATTTGTGTATATACACATATTAACACATAAATATACTGTATATGTATATAAGCATAAATATATATATATTTACAGGGAACACACAGTTCCATAAACCGCAATGTAAGGAACTTTCCAGTGCTGTTTTTTTCTAACACCCCACGCCCACCACTTTAACCCCTAGAAACTGCTCCGTTCCGTATTTTTTATGAAAAAAAAAATGCAATTTTTCCCCCCATAAAAAACGAAAAGACTCTTTATTTTATTATTACTTTTTTTTTTGGGGGGGGGGGGCTATTGGGGCACTTTTAGAAAATTAACCAGAGTTCTGATCTCTGGTTAATTTTCTGAGAGCTAAATTGACGTTTGCAGGTATACATTTGTAATCTAGCCCAATGTGTCCAAATACCTCTATATAAATACCCTGGGGTGTCTAAATTCTACAAATGTATACTTAAGTGTAGCAGTTTTTAATTGGGTGACTGCTACTTAGCTTACAGGCCAAGCATAGTAAATGCTAGCATTAAACCAATTTTTCCATCTTTGTAGTATATGGCCTATATTTGCTATTAAAGGGATACTAAACCCAATTTTTTATTTCATGTTTCAGGCAGAGCATGCAATTTTAAGCAACTTTCTAATTTACTCCTATTATCAATTTTGTTTTCGTTCTCTTGGTATCTTTATTTGAAAGCATAAATGTAAGCTTAGGAGCCAGCCCATTTTTGGTGTAGTAGCCACCAATCAGCAAGCTATCCAGGGTGCTGAAACAAAAATGGTCCGGCTGCTCAGCTTACATTTCTGCTTTTTCAAATAAAGATACCGAGAGAACGAAGAAAAAAAGATAATAGGAGTAAATTAGAAAGTTACTTAAAATTGCATGCTCTATCTGAACAACAAAAGAAACTATTTGGGTTTAGTATTTGGGATTGAAGTTCAATCCTATTGGCTGATCCAATCAGCCAATAGGATTGAGCTCGCATTCTATTGGCTGATTGGAACAGCCAATAGGATTGAACTTCAATCCTATTGGCTGATTGCATCAACCAATAGGATTTTTCCTACCTTAATTCTGATTGGCTTATAGAATTCTATTAGCCAATCGGAATTGAAGGGATCCCATCTTGGATGACGTCATTTAAAGGAGCCTTCATTCTACAGTCAACGTCGATGGAAGAGCATGCTCTGATGTCTTGAAGATGGACACGCTCCACGCCGGATGGATGAAGATAGAAGATGCCGCCTGGATGAAGACTTCTGCCTGTCTGGAGAACCTCTTCTGCCCGGCTTGGATGAAGACTTCTGCCTGTCTGGAGGACCACTTCGCCCAGCTTCGTTGAGGTTGGGTGAAGACGTCTCAAGGTAGGGTGATCTTCAAGGGGTTAGTGTTAGCTTTTTTTAAGGGGAGATTGGGTGGGTTTTAGAGTACGGTTGGGTGTGTGGGTGGTGGGTTTTAATGTTGGGGGTATTGTACTTTTTTCAGGTAAAAGAGCTGATTACTTTGGGGCAATGCCCCGCAAAAAGCCCTTTTAAGGGCTATTTGTAATTTAGTATAGGGTAGGGCTTTTTTTATTTTGGGGGGCTTTTTTATTTTGTTAGGGGGATTAGATTAGGTGTAATTAGTTTAAAAATCTTGTAATTATTTTATTATTTTCTGTTATTTAGTGGGGGTTTTTGTACTTTAGATAATTTTATTTAATTGTATTTAATTGTATTTAATTGTAGTTAATGTAGGTAATTCATTTAATTATAGTGTAGTGTTAGGTGTAATTGTAACTTAGGTTAGGTTTTATTTTACAGGTACTTTTGTATTTATTTTAACTAGGTAGCTATTAAATAGTTAATAACTATTTAATAACTATTGTAGCTAGTTAAAATAAATACAAAGTTGCCTGTAAAATAAAAATAAACCCTAAGAGAGCTACAATGTAACTATTAGTTATATTGTAGCTATCTTAGGGTTTATTTTATAGGTAAGTATTTAGTTTTAAATAGGAATAATTTATTTTGATTTATTTAAATTATATTTAAGTTAGGGGGTGTTAGGGATAGTGTTAGACTTAGGTTTAGGGGTTAATACATTTAATATAGTGGCGGCGGTGTGGGGGGGCAGATTAGGGGTTAATAAATATAATGTAGGTGGCGGCGGTGTAGGGGGGGGCAGATTAAGGGTTAATAAATATAATGAAGGTTGCGGAGGTGTAGGGGAGGCAGATTAGGGGTTAATAAATATAATGTAGGTGGCAGCGGTGTAGGGGGGGCAGATTAGGGGTTAATAAATATAATGTAGGTGGCGGTGGGCTCCTGTGCGGCGGTTTAGGGGTTAAACACTTTATTTAGTTGCGGCGGGGTCCGGGAGCAGCAGGATAGGGGTTAATAACTTTATGTAGGTGGCGGCGGTATAGGGGGCGGAAGATTAGGGGTTAATATGTATAATGTAGGTGGAGTGGGCTCCAGGAGCGGCGGCTTAGGGGTTAGTACATTTATTAGAGTTGCGGCGGGTTCCGGGAGCAGCGGTATAGAGGTAAACAGTATAGTGTGGGTGTTTAGTGACAGGGTACCAAGAAAGCTGTGAAAAAGCCGAAGAGCAGTGAAATCGATGACTGTTAGTTAACAACAGTCCGCTGCTCATCACCCCGTACTTGGTGTACGACTTTTTGACAGCTTTTTTGGTAACTTTACAGAATGTATTCAGGTCCACGGAAGAGATGTTAGGCGATCTTAGGCGAGCGTATTGGTGCCATCGAATGCAGGTAAGTTGACGGCTTGATAAGTAGATGCCAATGTAATAGCACTTACCCAATTTTTGACACATTTAGAAACTGATTTAAATTTGCCAGCCCCTGTATCATGTGACAGCCATTAGCCAATCACAGACTCTTGCAATGCTCATTAGGAGCTAGTACCTCATAAACTGTGCCTATAAAAAGACTGTGCACAATTTGATAGTGGAATTAAATTTGAAGTTTAATTTTGACTTTAGCGGTCCCTTTAAAAATTGCAAGCGAGCTCTCTTGTGAAATCCCGCCCCTGCTCTATTGCAACCAATCATGAGAGCTGGGCCTGTCAATCAACCTGAACATCTGAGGTGGCAGAGTTGATAAAAAGCACGGATGGCTGCTTAATAAATTTGTAGTTGCAGACGTTTTATGTGCGACTGCACCACAGGATTTTAATCTGTGAAAGTAGCTTTGATAAAATTTCCTTTTATTGCAAGCTAATGAATTTAAGTAACAGCAAGTAAAATTCTACTGCTATTGCAAACAGGTAGCATGTGAAGCATGACCAAGTTTTAATTATAAGAGATTCTAATTACCCAGAAACAGATTTCAACAGTGATGCCAACAGTACAACTAAGTGAGCTCTGCTCATATGGTTAAATAGGATATTTACATGGTATTATAGGAAAATACATACAAGACATAATCTATTTTAGAATTTTGTACTGTCAAACAATTTTAATAATAAATATATAAACAATAAACTATGGCATGTTTAGATTATAATAATTGTAGTAAACAAAGGCTTAGCAGCATCACTTTATTTCCTTTATTCCAACATATTTAAATACATGGTTATGAAACACATTAAAGGGACATTAAACAGTTTAAGATGGCAAAATAAAATGATACATTTTATATACAGTATATATATATATATATATATATATATATTATATATATAAGTTTGCAATCTGAAATTGTGAGCTTTTCAATTCCTGTTAAAAGTGGAAGTGCAGAACACTGCTATATTCCATACAGCCATTGTCAGCACACTCTATTGACCTATTATAACCCTCCCTAATTGGCCACAGCAGAAACGGTTACCTAAGTTGGCAGCTCCCATTGTTTTATAGACACTAAAACTTTACAGCTATGAACTTTAAAAAATACATATGCATGATATTCTCAGACTAATAATTTCTATGAATGCATCATTCTATCTAGCATTTATTTAGTGTTTAATGGCCCTTTAAAAACAGACAGCTACTATATGCCAGTTAGCAATGACTCTCAACTACCAATTTTCTATTATTGAGACACTTGGGCCTAGATTTGGAGTTCGGCGGTAAAAGGGCTGTTAACGCTCCGCGGGTTTTTTTCTGGCCGCACCATAAATTTAACTCTGGTATCGAGAGTTCAAACAAATGCTGCGTTAGGCTCCAAAAAAGGAGCGTAGAGCATATTTACCGCAAATGCAACTCTCGATACCAGAGTTGCTTACGGACGCGGCCAGCCACAAAAACGTGCTTGTGCACGATTCTCCCATAGGAAACAATGGGGCAGTTTGAGCTGAAAAAAAACCTAACACCTGCAAAAAAGCAGCGTTCAGCTCTTAACGCAGCCCCATTGTTTCCTATGGGGAAACACTTCCTACGTCTGCACCTAACACTCTAACATGTACCCCGAGTCTAAACACCCCTAACCTTACACTTATTAACCCCTAATCTGCCGCCCCCGCTATCGCTGACCCCTGCATTACACTTTTAACCCCTAATCTGCCGCTCCGTAAACCGCCGCCACCTACGTTATCCCTATGTACCCCTAATCTGCTGCCCTAACATCGCCGACCCCTATGTTATATTTATTAACCCCTAATCTGCCCCCCACAACGTCGCCGACACCTGCCTACACTTATTAACCCCTAATCTGCCGAGCGGACCTGAGCGCTACTATAATAAAGTTATTAACCCCTAATCCGCCTCACTAACCCTATCATAAATAGTATTAACCCCTAATCTGCCCTCCCTAACATCGCCGACACCTACCTTCAATTATTAACCCCTAATCTGCCGACCGGAGCTCACCGCTATTCTAATAAATGTATTAACCCCTAAAGCTAAGTCTAACCCTAACACTAACACCCCCCTAAGTTAAATATAATTTTTATCTAACGAAATAAATTAACTCTTATTAAATAAATGATTCCTATTTAAAGCTAAATACTTACCTGTAAAATAAATCCTAATATAGCTACAATATAAATTATAATTATATTATAGCTATTTTAGGATTAATATTTATTTTACAGGCAACTTTGTAATTATTTTAACCAGGTACAATAGCTATTAAATAGTTAAGAACTATTTAATAGTTACCTAGTTAAAATAATAACAAATTTACCTGTAAAATAAATCCTAACCTAAGATATAATTAAACCTAACACTACCCTATCAATAAAATAATTAAACAAACTACCTACAATTACCTACAATTAACCTAACACTACACTATCAATAAATTAATTAAACACAATTGCTACAAATAAATACAATTAAATAAACTATCTAAAGTACAAAAAATAAAAAAGAACTAAGTTACAGAAAATAATAAAATATTTACAAACATAAGAAAAATATTACAACAATTTTAAACTAATTACACCTACTCTAAGCCCCCTAATAAAATAACAAAGCCCCCCAAAATAAAAAATTCCCTACCCTATTCTAAAATACAAATATTACAAGCTCTTTTACCTTACCAGCCCTGAACAGGGCCCTTTGCGGGGCATGCCCCAAGAATTTCAGCTCTTTTGCCTGTAAAAAAAACATACAATACCCCCCCCCAACATTACAACCCACCACCCACATACCCCTAATCTAACCCAAACCCCCCTTAAATAAACCTAACACTAATCCCCTGAAGATCTTCCTACCTTGTCTTCACCATACCAGGTTCACCGATCCGTCCTGGCTCCAAGATCTTCATCCAACCCAAGCGGGGGTTGGCGATCCATAATCCGGTGCTCCAAAGTCTTCCTCCTATCCGGCAAGAAGAGGACATCCGGACCGGCAAACATCTTCTCCAAGCGGCATCTTCTATCTTCTTCCATCCGATGACGACCGGCTCCATCTTGAAGACCTCCAGCGCGGATCCATCCTCTTCTTCCGACGACTAGACGACGAATGACGGTTCCTTTAAGGGACGTCATCCAAGATGGCGTCCCTCGAATTCCGATTGGCTGATAGGATTCTATCAGCCAATCGGAATTAAGGTAGGAATTTTCTGATTGGCTGATGGAATCAGCCAATCAGAATATAGTTCAATCCGATTGGCTGATCCAATCAGCCAATCAGATTGAGCTCGCATTCTATTGGCTGATCGGAACAGCCAATAGAATGCGAGCTCAATCTGATTGGCTGATTGGATCAGCCAATCGGATTGAACTATATTCTGATTGGCTGATTCCATCAGCCAATCAGAAAATTCCTACCTTAATTCCGATTGGCTGATAGAATCCTATCAGCCAATCGGAATTCGAGGGACGCCATCTTGGATGACGTCCCTTAAAGGAACCGTCATTCGTCGTCTAGTCGTCGGAAGAAGAGGATGGATCCGCGCTGGAGGTCTTCAAGATGGAGCCGGTCGTCATCGGATGGAAGAAGATAGAAGATGCCGCTTGGAGAAGATGTTTGCCGGTCCGGATGTCCTCTTCTTGCCGGATAGGAGGAAGACTTTGGAGCACCGGATTATGGATCGCCAACCCCCGCTTGGGTTGGATGAAGATCTTGGAGCCAGGACGGATCGGTGAACCTGGTATGGTGAAGACAAGGTAGGAAGATCTTCAGGGGATTAGTGTTAGGTTTATTTAAGGGGGGTTTGGGTTAGATTAGGGGTATGTGGGTGGTGGGTTGTAATGTTGGGGGGGGGGTATTGTATGTTTTTTTTTACAGGCAAAAGAGCTGAAATTCTTGGGGCATGCCCCGCAAAGGGCCCTGTTCAGGGCTGGTAAGGTAAAAGAGCTTGTAATATTTGTATTTTAGAATAGGGTAGGGAATTTTTTATTTTGGGGGGCTTTGTTATTTTATTAGGGGGCTTAGAGTAGGTGTAATTAGTTTAAAATTGTTGTAATATTTTTCTTATGTTTGTAAATATTTTATTATTTTCTGTAACTTAGTTCTTTTTTATTTTTTGTACTTTAGATAGTTTATTTAATTGTATTTATTTGTAGCAATTGTGTTTAATTAATTTATTGATAGTGTAGTGTTAGGTTAATTGTAGGTAATTGTAGGTAGTTTATTTAATTATTTTATTGATAGGGTAGTGTTAGGTTTAATTATATCTTAGGTTAGGATTTATTTTACAGGTAATTTTGTTATTATTTTAACTAGGTAACTATTAAATAGTTCTTAACTATTTAATAGCTATTGTACCTGGTTAAAATAATTACAAAGTTGCCTGTAAAATAAATATTAATCCTAAAATAGCTATAATATAATTATAATTTATATTGTAGCTATATTAGGATGTATTTTACAGGTAAGTATTTAGCTTTAAATAGGAATTATTTATTTAATAAGAGTTAATTTATTTCGTTAGATAAAAATTATATTTAACTTAGGGGGGTGTTAGTGTTAGGGTTAGACTTAGCTTTAGGGGTTAATACATTTATTAGAATAGCGGTGAGCTCCGGTCGGCAGATTAGGGGTTAATAATTGAAGGTAGGTGTCGGCGATGTTAGGGAGGGCAGATTAGGGGTTAATACTATTTATGATGGGGTTAGTGAGGCGGATTAGGGGTTAATAACTTTATTATAGTAGCGCTCAGGTCCGCTCGGCAGATTAGGGGTTAATAAGTGTAGGCAGGTGTCGGCGACGTTGAGGGGGGCAGATTAGGGGTTAATAAATATAACATAGGGGTCGGCGATGTTAGGGGTAGCAGATTAGGGGTACATAGGGATAACGTAGGTGGCGGCGATTTGCGGTCGGAAGATTAGGGGTTAATTATTTTAAGTAGCTTGCGGCGACGTTGTGGGGGGCAAGTTAGGGGTTAATAGATATAATACAGGGGTCGGCGGTGTTAGGGGCAGCAGATTAGGGGTACATAGGGATAACGTAGGTGGCGGTCGGCAGATTAGGGGTTAAAAATTTTAATCGAGTGGCGGCGATGTGGGGGGACCTCGGTTTAGGGGTACATAGGTAGTTTATGGGTGTTAGTGTACTTTAGGGTACAGTAGTTAAGAGCTTTATAAACCGGCGTTAGCCAGAAAGCTCTTAACTCCTGCTATTTTCAGGCGGCTGGAATCTTGTCGTTAGAGCTCTAACGCTCACTGCAGAAACGACTCTAAATACCGGCGTTAGGAAGATCCCATTGAAAAGATAGGCTACGCAAATGGCGTAGGGGGATCTGCGGTATGGAAAAGTCGCGGCTGA